>NC_134586.1:105563613-105768613 GCF_037038515.1 Microtus pennsylvanicus | reverse complement strand
GACCACTGGAGGTGACCTTCAATATCCCACCCACCCCAATCTCCACCCCTATATGCACGCACTCACTTATATCTGCAAACTGAATTTAGACTCAAGGCTGAGTTGTCATGCTTGGGGGATGCAAATAGGAGGTACTCAGGTGAACTTGAATTCCACATCAGTAACAAATGGTTTTGTTGTCTAAGCACATACCTGAAATATTTGGGAAATGTTTACACTAAATATTTGTTTGTTGTTGTTTATATTTTTATTATTTGAGAATTTTGTACATGTATAGAATGAAACATGATCATATTCACCCCTATTCCTCCCCCAACTCCCATCATATTTTCCCCAACATGCCCCCCCAACTTCATGTTCTCTTTTATGTGTGTAATAATCCACTAACATGTTCACAGGAATGGAATCACCAGTGTGATTCCCATGCTTGGATAGATGCACCCATACTTACTGGCTTTTTATCTGAGTGTCAGGGACTGGGGATATGGCTCTGTGGTCTAGTAGAGATAAGACCTTGGGTTTAATTCCCAGTACCACAAAGACAACCTTGGAAGTGAAGTTTGAGTGACACAGGTACCTTTTGTTTTAGCTGCCAACCCTAACCTTAGGCTTCGTTGCACTGTTTTTGACTTCCTATGTCTCTCTGCTCTAGGAAAGATATGATATGACGGGTGACCGTCTGGCTCTGACACTATGTGTCACCAAAGCCCGGGAGGGTTCTGAGGAAGACATGGATGCCCTGAGTCGCATGTTCCATCACCTAAAATTTGAAAGCACCATGAAGTCAGATCCCACTGCTGAGGTACTGAGTTGCCAGTTCCAGGGCAGGAAAAAAGGGGGGTAGGACTAGAAATGTAGGCTTCACGGCACCTATCTGAGCCTGCTCATTCCTCTTCCTCCAAGCAATTCCTGGAAGAGCTGGAAAAATTTCAGGAGACCATAGATGATAGGGAAGAGCCTGTGAGCTGTGCCTTCGTGGTGCTCATGGCGCACGGTGAGGAAGGCCTCCTCAAGGGAGAAGATGGGAGGATGGTGAGACTGGAGGACCTTTTTGATGTCTTGAACAACAAGAACTGCAAGGCCCTGAGAGGCAAGCCGAAAGTGTACATCATTCAGGCTTGCAGAGGAGGTGAGGACTGGGATATCACATCCTTGTTCTTTGGTGAAAGGGTATTCAGACAAAATCTCACTATGTATCCCAGGCTAGCCTGGAACTCATTATGCAGTCCAGGCTACCTTCAAATTTATGATCTTCCTGCCTTGGTTTTCCAAGTGCTGAGATTATAGGCATGCATCATCATGCTCAGCTGAGTCCATGTACTTTTAAGAGTTATTTTGTGTGTGTGTGTGTGTGTGTGTGTGTGTGTGTGTGTGTGTGTAAGTGTGTACATGGGTGACTATAGGTGACTAAGGAGGCCAGAAAAGGGTGCAGTTCCCTGGAGCTGGAGCTACATGGGCCCTGAAAACTGATTTTTGATCCTCTGCAAGAGCAATAAATGCTCTTAACCACTGAGTCATCTCTCCAGCCCAGGGTTTCTTTTCATCCAGGTTGGTCCCAGACTCAGGACCCCAGCTGAACCCAGCATGCAACCAGATTACTCTACAACCTTCTCTCTGTCCCACTTTTCTCCCTGACTTTTCCTTCTTCTCCCCCTTGGTTTTAGAGCACAGAGACCCTGGTGAAGAAATGGGTGGAGAGCAGGTTGCTGTGGTCATGAAGAGCAAACCCCAAACCATCCCAACATATACGGATTCCCTCCACATCTTCTCCACGGTAGAGGGTATGAGGTCGCAGCTAACCCAGGGAAGCTTGTGCCGCCCCTCCCATGACCCACGACCAGCATGCCTGACCCCTGAACTTCTCCTTCAGGAAGGCACCCTCTCCCAGGGTCCCCTCCGCTCTAAAGACTTCTCCAAACTCAGTTCTCTGATTTTTGCAGGTTACCTCTCCTATAGACATGATCAGAAAGGCTCTGCCTTCATCCAGATCCTGACAGATGTGTTTACAAACAAAACAGGACCCATCACAGAGCTACTGGAAGAGGTGAGGCAGCTGAGTCATCTGGGACCCCTACCCAGACGGAGCCCCTCTCAGCCTTTCCCTATGCCCCCCATCTTTATACAAACATATTGGGTCTCCCAAGCTCACTATGTGTGGGGATGGATCTTAGGGTAGGTGGTTTTTTTCATGTATTTGTGTGTGGTATGCATGTGTGTAGGCACACGCATGTAAGGCTGGATGGGTATGCATGCATGTTTGTGCATGGTGGAGGCTCAGAGAATCTATTCAAATCGGTGAGGTACTAATTCAATGAGAAACCCTACCTCAATAAAACATTATGAAAGAAGACACCCCAATGTCACCATCTCTCTCAGACAACTCTCACAGGCATGACAGAAACATATGTACACATATAGACACACATGCAAACCAGGTAACCAATGATTCCATAGAAATTATGGAACACCAGAGGATAATTACTGTCTCGAGGCATGGAACCCACCAACCCTTCTCTGCATCCTCATCCATGCTCTCTCTCCTGACACCAGCTCCCCAGAAGCCCAGTCCCCGAAGCTGACCACGCCTATTGTTGCAGGTAACCCGACGCATGGCAGAGATGGAGGTGATTCAGGAAGGGAAACCAAGGAAAGTGAACCCTGAAATCCAAAGCACCCTCCGGAAGGCTCTCTACCTGCAGTAAAAGCAAGGGCAGTGGCAGTGTTGCTGCAGGTGCTCTCTCTGCCCACACAGCTGTTTAGAGACAGCCACCAGCGCTCCTCAAAGACTGCTGCTGGATTCCCTGTTCATCACCCAGACGAAACAGAGCACATATGACAGCAACATTAACATCACATTCCTCAAGCTGGACCCCTACATCAGTTACTGAAGACTCGGATTGCCTTCCTATAGCTAACTTTCCACTCCTTTTGTCTCACTAAGCCTTCCTCTTCCTCCTACGACTCACAAAAATAAATAGTTATTCCTACTTCAGAGGGAGGAACTTACTGAACAAGTTCTAGAAACTCTCTCCATCTAAGGTCACCACTGTGGGATTTGGGCATTAGGCTGGAAAATACATCAGCCATTTTGTCTTCCAAGTATATGGTTAATGATTTTACTGACATGTTTGTCATTGTGAAAACTCACAGTTTAAGATGGGACTTTTCAGCCCAGCAGTGGGGTTCATGCCTCTAATCCCAGCACAAGGGAGGTAGAGGCAGGAGGATCTCTGTGAGTTTGAGGCCAACCTCGTCTTCAGAGTGAGTTCCAGTACAGCCAGGGCTACATAGAGAAACCCTGTCTCAAAAAAAGAAAGGAAGGAAGGAAGGAAGGAAGGAAGGAAGGAAGGAAGGAAGGAAGGAAGGAAGGAAGGAAGGAAGGGCATCTTTCTTCCTCGTTCCTTTTCCCAAGCTTGCCTGACTTTCTCCCCCTCTTGACCTTGCTGGGAATTCTGGCCGTGGTTCATACACCCTTCACATCCCTCCAGCTGATTTTGAAATGGCTTTTGCATCTGTCTCTCTTCTCTTCCCTAGCAGATTCAAGGTTCAGCCTGGATGATTTCAACTCTGTGGTTGCTGGAATCCTTCCTCATCTCTCTGCACAACCTGTAGGAGAGTTCTCTCTGGAACACTCTAAGAGATACAACGGGGCCTGTTGTTTAGAGTTCAAAGCTATTTAATTATCACATCTGAGTTTCTCACACTCAGTTTACAATTTGTCATTATAGGGAAGTCAAGGCAGTAAGTGCACAGCTAGTAATATCATAGAATAAACATTCTATTCAAAATCACAGAACTGGAGCATGAAACAATCACACTAACATAAACTTCTAGGCCCTAAAGGATTTGAGTAGCCCCTCTCCTCCTTTTAGTAACCTTATTCCAGAGTGCCTGTCCCAGGAAAGGAGGTGCCATGAAAGTTGTGTTGACCTCTTAGACAGTCACGATCACAGCGGCTTCTTCAGCCCCAGTATAACCAGCACACACACATACACACACACACACACACACACACATTCTTAGCCACAATATCTACAGAAAGCCTCTGCTCCAGATGAGACTTTGTTCCTCCCCTGAACCCCAGAAACTAGTCCTCAACTGTCTAAGTTACCTATCAGCTCTGTTTCAAGGATTCAGTAGCATTTCCAACCCAAAGCTTTCACATTCTTCCCACAAAACCTGTCCAAAGCATAAAAGCCACATGGTCAGCTCTATCATAGCAATGACCCCACTTCCTCAGTACTCATTTCTAAGAAAGAGGTGTCTCTGGATGCCTCAAGGGAACACAAAGAACACTGCTACTTAGAGATCAAAGTCAAACCCCACATCTGTGTTTTCTGGATTTTTGTGATCCCACCCAATCAGACCTCAAATAAATTCATCTCCTCTGCTAGAAATTCATTCTTCCAGAAATTCTAGCAGCCTCTCCCTGCCCCCGCCTCTGTGCCTCTGCCCAATCACCATTTTTCTGGACTTAGGACTCCCATGTGTCCACCTCTTCTCCTTCCTTTTTCCTACTGCTCCCCCTTAACCACTTACTCCGCTCCTGTTCTTTTTCTAGTTTATGCTGCCTCTTACCCATGAAAAAGTGCTATAATTTCTTTTGTTGGAGGACAGGAAGCAATCTTTGACTGGCATAATGAGTATTCAATAAACAGCTGTCAAACTTGGCAATAAATGTGTTAGTATCTTTGCTTTGAGCCTAACTTGTGGGAAAAATAGAAAGAGCAATAGGTTTGATTTCTCCCCACCCGCCCCCCATGGCTAGTTACTTCTCATGTGTGTCTACCATAAGCAGAGATTCAGGACCTGTCTCTTACATACAAGTAGATGTGTTAGGATTTATAAAATTACAGGTCACACCAGTGCCAGATGGCTATATGGTATGTATTTTTAATGTGCAGAATATTTCCAGAGGACTATCTGGGCATACTATCATGCCTTGTCTAAGCTACATGCTGGAGATCATCTTGTTACAGGAACATAAATGCTTAACAGACATACCACGCTTCCTCTTCTGGTGCCCATAGCAGACATAACTAATCAATCATACCTCCTCTCCTACAGAATTCAGATATAGCCTCAAAGTTTTTCACTTCTCAGCCTCCAGAAAGTTAAAACCTGCCTATTGGCATGGATAGTTATTCACATTTAAGGAGATTTTAAAATATTGTCAGTTTTATTTATTCTTCGAAAATGTCACCTATGTAGACAATGTATCTTGCTCATATACAACCCAACTCTCACTGCCCATGCTCCTCAGGATCCCCCAAGACATTCCCCTTCATGTCCTCTCCTTTTTATTTTTCTGTTAAAAACACACTGAGTTCAGTTAACGATGCCTGTTAGAATAGTGATGATCTTGGCTCAGTCTTGTACAGGTGGCCATAGCAGCAATGAGTTAGTGAGGACAATGGCCATGCATGTTCAGAAAACGACACCACACAGCACTCCTCCACATCTTCCAGCTCTTACTTCCTTTCCACCACCTGTAGTAGTATGAGCGGCGGCAGGACTGCGTCCCCAAAACCCCAGCCGCCTGCTCCGGCTAGCTTATGCCCCGAAATAATTACACAGACACTGTATTCATTTAAACACTGCTCTGGCCCTTAGCTCTAGCCCTTACTGGCTAATTCTCACATATTAATTTAGCCCATTTCTAATCATCTGTGTAGCGCCCCTAGGTGCGCTTACCGGGAAGATTCTAGCCTAAGTCCATCCTGGGTCAGAGCTTCATAGCGTGCGTCTTCCCTGGAGCAGGTAGCATGGCGTCTCTCCTGCGTCTGCTCCGGAGAGCAGAGCTGTGGAGTCTGACCTCACTTCCTCTTCCTCCCAGCGTTCTGTTCTGTTTATTCCACCCACCTAAGGGTGGGCCTATCCAATGGGCCTAGCAGTTTCTTTATTGCTTAGCCAAAGAAATCAACAGATTGATATATGACACTCCCACATCAACCACCAGTATCACAACCCCCTTTTGTTGAGACAGGGTTTCTCTGTGTAGCCCTGGCTGTCTGAGAACTCACTCTGTAGACCAGACTGTCCTCGAACTCACAGAGATCCACCTACCATTGCCTCCCAAGTGCTGGGACTAAAGGCATGTGCCACCACCACCCAGATCTCTTTCTACCCCTTTTATGCAATGTTCCCTGTTCTTTGAGGGAAGGTGATCTAGATGTCCCATTTAGGGCTGAGTACTAAATAAACACTTATTCTCAGCAGTTCGGAAAGTTTTGAATCTGTACATTAACTTCTACCATAGCAGAATAAAGCTTATCTGACAAAGAATAAAAGCTGCGCTAGTCTATGGGTGCAAACAAAAACCTTTAAGAAGGCAGTTTGATAACATGTCATTTAGCCAAACAACAATAGTAGGTTTTCCCCAGGTCCCATGACTTACCCAGTCATTGGCTTTTGCTCCACTTAAAGTAGCAGATCTGGATTTTCCCTATAGAACAGACCTAATGAGATATTTTTAAGGCTTTTCTCCTGGTGATTTGGGGAATAAAGCAAAGTTCTCATGCAATCTAGTAAAGTGTTCCACCAGAGTCGTGGTCTTGCTTCCACAGGTCATTGCTGATCCAGTTCAACCCTCTCACTAAGGAATGACTGTGTAAGATCATCTTCGAGGTCCTGATCTGTGCTACGGTCATAGCTGTGATGTGGTTGGGGCTTCATCTCTGGGGATTCTAGAGCAAAGAACCAAGTTGTGGTCATACAGAGCCAAACAAGTATAGATGACACACATACTGCACACCAACACATAGATCAGATACCCAGTCATTCTGGAGTCTTTATGCAAAGGTCAAAGAACTGTGGCCCACTTGCTATATCCGGGCTTCAGCCTTTTAATAAACAAAGGTTTTTGGCATAGAGTCATGCTCACTCGTTTACATATTTTCTATGGGCTATTACACCAGATAGCATCTGGCCCTTTATAGAAACAGTCTGATGTCCTCAGTCATCCAGCCCATGGGGAGCCTTCCCCACACTGCAACAGATGACTCCAAATCCATGGTTACACAGATTGTCCTGGTTTAACACAGGGGGTCACAAAACAAAGTGAATAGACATGAAAGTGAAAAGAACTTCATGGAGAATATGGGGTGGGAAGAAAGAGGTAGAAGGGAAATTGAAGAAGGTAAGGGGGTAAGAGTGTGAAATTCTCTAAAAAACAAATTTAGTTCATTTTTTGTTTTTCTTTTTCTTTTTTGCTTTTTGTTTGTTTTGTTTTGTTTTGTTGAGACAGGATTTCTCTGTATAACAGCCCTGGCTGTCCTGGAACTCACTCTGTAGACCAGGTTGGCCTTGAATTCAGAGATCCGACTGCCTCTGCTTCCTTAGTCTGGGCTTAAAGGCACCACTGCCTAGAGAAAAAGAAAAGAAAAAAAACCACAAAATAGTAAGGCCATTGTCTAGATGGGGATGTGGTTCAGTGACTGAGTGATTATCTAATGTGTACAAAGACCTGAGCTCTACCCCAGCCTTGAAAAATAAATGCTAGTAAATGCTTACAAAAATAAGTGCAGCTAATTTTTTAAAGATTTGAAAATTATCATTCCAACCAATATATCCCAAGTTTACTATGAAAAACAGAGCCAAACCACCTCATGCGAGTGAGCATGACTGTTGCAAAGAGAGGAAGCTGGGGGCTGGAGGGCGTTAGAAACAGGGCCAGGGGTGATGGCTCAGACGGTGAAAGTACTGCCACCAAGACAGAAGACCTGAGTATATCCTCCAGGACCAATCGGCGAGAACCTACTGCAGCAACTTGTTCTCTGACTTCCACTTACATGGCATGTACACAGCCCCCCCCAACACACACACAGAATACATACATACATACATACATACATACATACATACATACATACATAGAATGTAATTAAAAAAAATATTGTAGAGAAAAGAAGTTGAGCCAGGCTGTGATGGCACACGCCTTTGATCCCAGCACTCAAGAACCAAAAGCAGACGGATCTCTGTGAGTTCAAGGCCAACCTGGTTTACAGTGTAAGTTCCAGGACAGCCAGTACTGTTATAAAGAGAAACCTGTCTTAGAAAACTAAAAAAGAAAGAGGGGGGGAGGGAGGAAGGGAGGAAGGAAGGAAGGAAGGAAGGAAGGAAGGAAGGAAGGAAGGAAGGAAGGAAGGAAGGAAGGAAAGAAGTTAAAAACTGAAGAGATGGTTCAGTGGTTAAGAGCAGTTGATCCTCATGCAGAGGACCTCGGACTGGTTCCCAGAACCCACATGGTGTCTCATGACCACCTGTAATTCTAGTCCCAAGGGACCCAATGGCCTTCTCTTGACTCCAAGGCCACTAAGCACTCACACGGTGCATAGACATGTATGCAGGCAAAACACCCACAGTCATAAAACAACTTTAAAAGAGTTTAAAGGAAATAGAGAAGGAAGTTGGAAAAAATAAGCCAGGCAGGAAGCCAGGAAGCTGACTGTTGTAGCTATGCAACGTGGGTGTTAGGGGCCGAACGGGTCCTCTACAAGAGCGGTAAGTGCTCTTGACTGCTTAGTCACCTTTGTCATCCTTGTTTATGAAATTGTAAAACAGTCAGTGGCATATAGGTAGAGAACTAAATACTGGTTATAGAGGAAAAAGGAGAAATATAGAGAGAAGTGGGTAGGTGTTGATCAAAGGATACAAAACAGCAGATATGACTGATGCAGTGGCCCACACCTGTAATTACCACACTCAAGAAGCTGAGGCAGGGGAGTCACAAGCTCCGGGTCGGCCTGGGCAACACATGGTAAAAATAGATTTCTAGTGCTCTTACCACCATAAAATTTGGGGGATCAATAGTTAACGAAAAGATGTAATAAATACTTTAACTTGTCTCACTATAGGAATGTCCCTTTCTCTGTATATTTAAGGATTAATGCACCTTACATGCATATAATTTTAACTCCAATTTTGCTGAATTCAGAGTTATTCAACACTAAAAACTATGACTGCAGCATTAGTTTGCAGAGCCCTGGGATGCACAGCTCACACTTCAGGGAAGCTACTCGCAACTACAGTTTGACTTCACTTATTAAGTAAGGGGACTGGGGTGAGAACCAGGCTAGTGCCCAAGGCCCATACCCACACCAAAGGGAACAAAAAGAACAATTTGAATGCTTAGCCTGGTGTGTGTGGGTGTGTGGTGATGGGATGGTCACTAAGCAAGAGTTGCCCCTTTGAAAATTTCCTATTACAGCACAAATAATTTGTAAAATTCTATTAAATTTATTTTGTATATATTTTATTGTTTCATTGAGCTTTTTTTCTGTTCCACTCGCTTCCTCTCCCCTCCCCTTCTACCCACTCCCATTGTCCCCATGCTCCCAATTTACTCAGGAAATCTTGTCTTTTTTCTCTTCCCATGTGGATTAGATCCATGTGTGTCTTTCTTAGGGTCCTCTTTGTTGTCTACGTTCTCTGGGATTGTAATTTTAGGCTGGTTTTCTTTTTTGCTTTATGTCTAAAAGTCACTTATGAGTGAGTACATATGATATTTGTCTTTCTGGGTCTGGGTTACCTCACTCAATATGATATCTTCTAGATCCATCCATTTGCCTGCAAATTTCAAGAAGTCATTTTTTTCTGCTGTGTAGTACTCCATTGTGTAACTTTAACACATTTTCTTTATCCATTCCTCAGGTGAAGGGCATTTAGGTTGTTTCCAGGTTCTGGATATGACAAACACAGTTGAGCACAAGTCCTTTTGGTACAACTGAGCATCCTTTGGGTATATACCCAAAAGTGGTATTGCTGAGTCTTGAAGTAAGCTGTTTCCTAATTTTCTGAGAAATCACCATACTGAAATCCAAAGCGACTGTACCAGTTTGCACTCCCCCCATCAATGCATGAATGTTCCTTTTACCCCACATCCTCTCCAGCATAAGTTGTCATCAGTGATTTTGATCTTGGCCATTCTTATAGGTGTCAGATGGAATCTCAAAGTGTGCAAGCTTGAGGATCTGAGTCTGATCCCCAGCACCCATACAAAGAATAAGACATGGCCCTTTCCTAAACCAGAATAATCCCAAACTGCATTATAAATTTATCTTTCTCCTTACAGTTAAGTGGAATTCTCCCCTCTCGTCAAGGAAACTTCTCTTTGCAACAGATGGAGACCATTACAGAAAACTACAAACCTGCCTCTGCCTCCCAAGTGCACATTATAACAAATATCATGGTCAGCAACCTAGAACCCGTATAAGAAATTCACAGAATCTATGAGACAAAGGGAAATTCACTTTATCTATGACAAATTTCCACTCACTAACATACAGAGTCTAGTCACTACCACACATAAGTTGTTGTTCCTTTGCCGAACTACAGTTCCCAGCATTCTCCTGGATACGGACATTTCCCAGAAGCCTTTGCATTCCCCATTAAAAGCGAAGGTCTTTACGAGTTCGCCCCCTTTCCCTTCCCCCTTTTGCTCTCCTAGTGTTTCACACACCTGTACCTGCCTGTTGCCCCTTCCCCCATTAAAGTGCACCCACGTGGGACCGCCGCGTGTCTGTGTCTTTTCCTCGCGTAACAGCCTTCGCCTTTTACCTTTGTAGCCAGTAGCCAAGCCAGGATTTAATTATTTAACAACAATTGGTGCCGCCATTTGACTCATCTGAACCGACTGCCTGCACTCACTTCCAACTGTTTACCACGGCCATTCACCTCATCCTCATCCTCATCCGTGAGTTAACCTAAGTTGGCTTCCCTTCCCCCGGGGCGCTCAGAGACTGTCCGGCCGGCTTTCTCTGCTGTGTCCCGGACTGGGTCGCCAACCTCCTTTCCCACCCCCCCCTTGCTTCTTGCCCTTGGCTTAGGCCTGCGTCACCCGCAACCGGGAGTTCGGTGCTCCCGGCCCTTTTCTCCTTTTTTTCTACTCTTTCCTGTCTCCGGCCCCGCTTCGGTGCGGAGCCTCTCGGGCCGTACGCAGGCCCTAAAGAGCTTAATTGTCTCCTCCCAGCCGGGGCTTTTTCTCCCCCGTACGGTTGTTGGGTTCGGGTCAATTAAGCCTTAGCACGCCCCAAGAACCCCGGAGACGCCCAGGTTCTTGGCCTTGCCGTGTTCGCGGTACCTTTTGGGTACCTTTTTGCGGGCGGGCTTCAGTTTTAAGTCATGGGCTCTGTAACCAACCCCCGCACCTGGAAGGCTGGTGCAATGCCATCCCTCCAGGGACCCTCTGCTCCCGCCGCCATGGATCCCGGACAAACCTCAAACTCCATACCCCCCCCCCACCGCTCCTGGAGGGGCCACTCGCTCTCGCTCCGCCCAGTCGAGCGATAGCGATTGGCTCACACATTCCTCCTCCTCCCAAGGTTTACTCGCCTGCACCTTTCCCCCATGTCACCTGCACCTTTCCCCCTTGTCGCCTCTGGGCGCGTTGCTCCCGGAGAAGCCAGGTCCTGCTCGGCTGCAGCCCTCCCCCTGCTCCCGCAATAGACCCTGCTCACCTTCCCCTGTTGGGTCGCACCATCGCGAGCAGGGGGGGACAGGGGCGGAGCGTCTGGGTACGCGTGTTCCCGGGATCGCAGGACAGGGGCGGAGAGTCTGGGTACGCGTGTTCCCGGGATCGCAGGTGCAACGCGATCCTCTCCGCAGGCCGCTCTCCAGCTCTGCTCTTTTGCGGCTCTTTCAGAGTATTTCTTTTAACCCCCACAGCTGCCAAGCTTGAAGGGATTCCTCATTGGATTCACCTGTCACATCTTAAACCGTTTATCTCCACAGCTCAAGATAATCCTTCATATACGGTAACTCAAACTGGAGCCTGTTCTCTTAAGTTCCAAAGGACACCTGATCCAGTCCCCCTACCACAGGCTGAGGAGAACACTGGTCCCCATCCGTCGCTGTGTTAAATCCATAAATAATCTAGCTGTCGTTTGCAGGTACCCTCATTAAACACGGAGTCAAGTGGTAAGCAGATTCTCCTCTACAAAACTCTTTAACATAACAGGCCAGCCACTGACTGCAGCAGTGGCCCCTGAAATGTTAAGAAATGTATGGTTAGAATCTATTTCTTTTAAGACAGTTTCTTTAAGCTCCAGGAGGCCAGCCCAACCTACCCAAACAAATCAAGCACAAGCGGACCACTAATGATAAGTATCTCCCCCACACTTTTTAACCTCCTTTTTACTTTTTTAATCTTCTTCCTTTCACTAATGCAACTTTGCCTTCCAGCGTCTTAATGATGACCCAGCTACTCAGGAGAGCCAGACAGATTTCTTCAACCAGCTACCTCAGATGACAGCCGATTTCTTCAATCAGCTACGTCAGACACTAGCGATCTCAAAAACACCAGCGATCTCAAACACCATCAGCTACGTCAGACACCAGCGATCTCAAACACCAGCGACCTCAAACACCACCAATCAGAGACTTCAAATGCCAATGGGACATTCCCTGGACCCCTCAACTCCCAAAGCCAGCAGGAAGCAGCTATGAGAGACCAGACTATGCCCCTATTCCCTACCCTTCAAGGTCCCCCAATTTTTTTTTCTTTTTTAATCAAACCAAAAGGGTGTAATGTTGTTCCTTTGCCGAACTACAGTTCCCAGCATTCTCCTGGATACGGACATTTCCCAGAAGCCTTTGCATTCCCCATTAAAAGCGAAGGTCTTTACGAGTTCGCCCCCTTTCCCTTCCCCCTTTTGCTCTCTTAGTGTTTCACACACCTGTACCTGCCTGTTGCCCCTCCCCCCATTAAAGTGCACCCACGTGGGACCGCCGCGTGTCTGTGTCTTTTCCTCGCGTAACAGCCTTCGCCTTTTACCTTTGTAGCCAGTAGCCAAGCCAGGATTTAATTATTTAACAACATAAGTCATTTCCAAGGATCCCAAGTTCAGCCTGAAATTCAACAGGAAACCCAGGGAAACTGATAATACTTCTTTGGCTTTGAGAATTGCTAACAAAAACTAACCCATCTTCATTCTAATTAGATGGGTTATTTGGGAGGGAAGTATTTCAGCTGTTTATGAAGTGGTTCTTATAGTGATCAACTATAAGAAATGAGGTCACCCTCATCACAGCCTGTCAGGAGCCAATTTCCTCCTAAAATCATTACAGGAACCATCACCCTGGGGAGTCTGCAGAGAACCCCACACCCCTAATTGTGTTAAAAATGGTTCTATTGACAGAGCCTACCCCACACCCAAATTGGCTGTTAATGAGAACTATCTGTTAGCGGAACCCACCCCGCATTCTAAACTATCTAGAGAACTAGGTGTGTCATCTCCTAGTTGTGACTTGACCTACAGTGACCTGACCGAAGGTAACCTGCCTACGTGACCAACTCGGACCATGTGACCAACGTGAACCACGCGGCAAGAGCCCAGAACCCTGTGCCCATCCCCCAACTCTTTACTCTATATAAAGCTATACCCCATCTGTAATAAACGGAGGCTCTGACAAACTTTGCATGGCCTTCTTCCTGTCTCCTAGCCCATATCTTCCAGGTAGTGCCTCTCCGTGACCCTGGAATAACTGAACTGCCAGGCAGGTTACTAACCCTAGACTAAGTAGCCCGCCAAGGCAATCGACAACAGCCAGTTCATTAAACTAATCCCTTATTGATGTGGTCCTCTTCAGAGTCCACACCCATGATCTTAAGACAAGATCCATATGCCCAGCTGTTTTCCTGTGAGCATAAACAGTGACAGGCACTAGAGAGGAGAGAGCGCAGAGGGGGGATGGGAGAAAGGAGGAGGGACAGGGAACAGAAGGATGAGATGGATTCTTTTCTGATTAGATTGCCATCAATAGCAAATCATGTCTGTTTCTTTTCTTTACATTTTAGTTATTTATTACATATGTGGAGGTCAGAAGGACTACCTGAAGGAACTGGTTCTCTCTACTCTATGTGGGTCCTCAGGATTGAACTAAAGTTGTCAGTTTGGACAGCAGACACCTTTACCTACTGAGCTATCTCTCAGGCCAGTGACTCCTGCTTCTGACATGGTGCCAACGGCTGGTTGTGTATGCCCTCTGAGAGATGAGGAGAGATGCATGCAGCCATCTCCTTTTCAACTCTAAAGCTTCTAGGATCTCACATTGACTTTTTCTTTCCTGGACCTGGAAAGTAAAGGTTTCCTGACTTCCACAGGGGTAATCTGCTAAAAGCATAGTATTGTAAACGCTGTGTGATTCATTGATGGAGTGCTTGCCTCACATATACAAGGCACTGGGTTACATTTGGAGCGCTGTCAAGTGAATGAAAAAGAGAGGGAGGGAAGAAGAGCGGAAGAGATAGACGGACTGAGAAAAAGTCCAGGACACGAAGAGATGGCTTGGCAGTTGAGAGCACTTGCTGTTTTTGAGAGGACTGGATTGGATTCCAAGCAGCACATGGCAACTTATGAATGAATTAAAAGAAATTTATGCCCTGGCAATGCTGAAGCATGCATAGGCAGCCTGTATATGGTGGTTCTGTTGAACTTGCCCATATTGGGTTTCATGGTCTGAGTTGATGAAGACGACTGACCAGGTCTCTTCCCCATGTGGCAACCTATAACTACCCTTAAACCTAGTTCTAGGAGGTCCAGTGCCATCTTCTGACCTCTATGGGTCAGACATGCACTGTAGTACACTACGAACACACAGGCAAAACATTCATACATATTATAAAAATGTTTAGAGACTGGGTGTAGTAACATATAACCCTCTAATCCCAGCACTCAGGAGGCCAAGCTGTCCCAATCTCTGAGTTCAAGTCCAGCCTCGTCTACATAGCAAGTTCCAGGCAGCCAAAGCCACACAGCCTCAAAAAACAAAAAGAACAACAAAAAATTAATATTAAAATTAAAGCCTGGAGTGGTGACATTTGTCTTTCATCCCAGAACTCAGGAGGCAGGGGCAGGTGGATCTTGAGGCCACTGTGGTCTACAGAGAGAGGTCCACAGCTACACAGAGAAACCCTGTCTCAAAGAGGGGGAAAACCTAGGGGAAAAAAATATAAGAAATCCTAACAGTGCCTTTCTTTTTTCCCATTTATTTACAGGGTGGCTGGGCAAGGACATCTGTGTGTGGAGGTCAAATGACAACCTGTGGGATCAGCATTCTCCTTTCACCAAATGAGTTTAAGAGAATGATCACAGGTGTCAGGTTAGAGACAAGCGCCTTTACCCACTGAGTCAGCTCACCAGTCCAACATTGCCTTCCTGCTTTTCTAGTCCTCTGCTGCTGTCATTTAACAAATTCCTATGCTTGGCTCTTTTTTAAGTCACCTCAAGTTCTTCTCCCACCTGAATGACCCTTAGAAACACATTACACAACACAAACCAGACACAAAGCATGGTCCCACTGATAAAAAAGTATCCAGAAAGGCAAGCTCACTGAGACAGGCAATGGGTTTGAGGTTATCAAAAGCTAAGGGCAGGAGAGAACTGGGAGTTTAAAAGGTTCTATGTCAGGGACTGGAGTGTCGTGGCCCTTGAGGGTCCAACATAAATTCCCTAATTCCTCAAACCGGCTGGAACGGAGTCGCGAGGAAACGAACCGACACAGCTTACACCGTCATCATGGAAAATGGCCAGCTCGCCGTTTTTCTCCAAAAATTTTATATACCCACACCAAATTGAGCGGGGAAGGGGGAAAACACATTACGCCATTCCTTAGGCAGCCAAGTGCCTGGACTCAAATCACATCCGCATCTAGCAGTCAGGTAGGCCCTGAATTAGCATCTCTATAAGACATCCTTCCAAATTACAAAAGGAAAGAAGCACCAAATATCTGAACTCTTAAGTCATCAGCTTCAGTCAAACATCTCTTCTCAGGTAATCCACATCTTAACAAAAGAAGCTAGGAGCAGGCATCCTGGCCTTTGTTAGGGGCAGAGACAGCTTGTCTGCAGAGCTACGTGGTCAGCTCGGACCGGGCTAATGGCTTTTGTGCCATATCGAAATATGGGCCCACACTGGAGACCTGCTCAGTAGTTAAAAGACGTTTCTGCTCTTGCGGAGAACCTGAGTTCAACTCCCAGCACCCACAGTGGGAGACTCACAACTGCCTATAACAACAGTTTTAGGGTGTGAAAATAGTTTGGATTTTTTTTTAAATCGAAGATAGTCCTGAGCCTTCCATGCAGGAGCTGTATTGTAAATGTATCAGTTGGGAGTAGGAGCTACAACTCCACATTTTGATTGGTTCTGGTTTTCTATAATGGTCTCTATCTATTACAAGGAAAAGTTTCCTTGATGAGAGGTAAGGACCACACTTACCTGTGGATAGAAAGAAAAATATTTAGAACACAGTTGGAGATTTTGCTGGTTCAGTAAAGCAATATCCAAGGTTCATGGCTTTCACTATGAGCAGTGGGCTAGGTTTTCAGTTCCAGGCATGATTTCCCTCTCGGTGAGAGGATCTTAAGTCCAGTTAGAGAACTGTTGGTTACCACATAGATATTATGACACTACTGGACATTTGGTGTTATTGTGCTATGATGATCGCTATTGTGATTCGTAGGCATTATAGCTGGGTAGGACTGCTGGTTGCTTCCCTCCTTTGGAAGCTTACATGGTGCCTCCCGGTACCATAAAAAGCTAGGTCTCAGGGAGAAGACTTTCAGGTCAGTGCCAGCTCAAGAGCCCCTGGACCCTGTGTCCAAAATGTATTATATCCTCAGGAGGAGGGACTTTCTGCCACCTCTGGAGGGGAAACCAAGGACAACAACAACAGCCTATAGTGTTTTGGAGAGTCTCTTGAACAACTGTAACCAACAGTTCAAAAAGGACTTCTCATGCCTGATGGTGAAGTTTTTGTTAGATGATCTTTAGCTCTTGGAGGGAACATTGTCAGCCCTGAAGGGGAAAACTTTATTAAAACTACAATGGGTATTTATCCAGTGACTTATGTATATGATAGCTATTTGGGGGAGATAGTTAATAGTATGATTTCCTTTGACTTTTCAGACGTCTTTACTGCTATTTTTCCTCCTCCCTCCCCATCCCTAATTAGAGCTCCCCCGTTTTTCCATTGTTCCCTTCAGATCATTTGTCCTCTACCGTTCCCCTCTCTACTACTCCTCCACCCCAGAAATGCTTTTGTTTTTATCTGTTTCTTTGCTTGTTGATTTTCCTGTTGTTTTTTTTTTTGTTTGTTTGTTTGTTTTTGATAGTTACTGTGGGTTATATAGTCACCACTGAATATTTGAAACTAGATAAGAATTGAGAAGGTACGTGCCAAATCTGTCTTTATGGATCTGGGCTATCTGAGTCAATATGGCCTTTTTAGCTCCATCCATTCACCTGCAAAGTCCATAATTCCGTTTCTTTACAGCTGAATAGTATTCCATGCTGTGTGTTCTCTCGTTATCTACTTTCAGTTGAAGAACATTTAAGTTGTTTCCATCTCTTTAAGAAGCCATGAACATGGCTGAACAACTGTCTATGACGCAGGATGTGCAGTCATTTGGGCTAAGGAGTGGTATAGCTAGGTCTTATAGTTTATTTTTTTTTAACTTTTTGTGGACCTTCCACACCAATTTCCAGGGTAACTGGACAAGTTCGAAACCCAACCAACAGTGTTCCCTTCCCCTGACCTCTCCTCCAGCATTTGTTGTCCATAGTTTTGTTGATCTTTGGCCTAAGACTGGGTAAGAAGAAATTTCAACAGAAATGTTTTAATTTGCATTTTTCTAATTGCTCAGGACTGTTGTGAGTCTCTCTGTCCTGCCAGTCAGCTCCCAAATAACCACATGAAGACTTGTTAATTATGAAAACTTGGCTGACAACCTAGGCTTATTTTTAACTAGTTCTTATCTTAAATTAACCCATTTCTGGGGGCTGGAGAGATGGCTCAGAGGTTAAGAGCATTGCCTGCTCTTCCAAAGGTCCTGAGTTCAATTCCCAGCAACCACATGGTGGCTCACAACCATCTATAATGGGGTCTGGTGCCCTCTTCTGGCCTGCAGGCATACACACAGACAGAATATTGTATACATAATAAATAAATAATTTTTTAAAAAATTAAACCATTTCTGTTCATTTATGTGCTGTCATGTGGCTCATGGCTTGTTACCTCATCTCCTTCATGTCATGCTTTCTCCATGTCTCTCAGAGACTCCACCCTTCTTCTTCCCAGAATCCTCTGTGCTTGAAAATCCTGCCTAGCTATTGGCCGTTCAGCTTTTTATTAAGCCAATCACAGTGACATTTCTTCACAATGTACAATAAGATTATTCCACAACAGGGGACAATGAACATTTTTTTAGATATTGCTCAGCAGTTTTTTTCTCCTCCCCCTCCTCTTTTTCTTCTTCCAGGAACTCTCTGTCCAGGTCTGAGGCCCATTTTTTAAATAGGTCATTTGTTTCTTTGATCCTTCATTTTCCAGCTGTATATATTCTGGATATGAATCCTCTGTCGGCTATTTATCTGGACGAGATTCTCTTCCAAGGGCTTCCTCTTCACCTGATTGCTTCTTTAGCGTGCAGGAGATTAGGACACACGTCTTTCTTTTCTTTCTCCAGCTGTGGAAATGGAATCCAGGACCTCACACATGCTGGGCAAATGTCCTACCATTGAACTGCACCCTGAATGTGATCCTTGTCATTTCTTGGAGCCTTCAAGCTGCTCTCTTGTAGATCAGTCATAAAATATAGAATAGGCTATTGTGTTTTGTTTCATTTGTACAATTCTAATTGCCAAGAGGTTTAATCATCATTAATTACAAAGCAGAGTAAGTAAACCCAGAGAATCTATGTAAATGAATTTGTCAGTTGCCAGGAACTTCTGATTAGCAAGTCCTAGCTTTTGTAATTAGGCTTAAGTTGGGAAGAATTTAGATGTTTGGTCCTGGAGTTTAGGGTTCCGGTGCTATTGTACCAAGATAAACTGTCACTCAATCTGGGGAAAATCAATCCCCAGTAATATTTGTTAGTATTACATTGATGAAAGTAGCAAATATGTATACAAACTAACCTAGTTGCTCTTTTTTTCCTATTTTCAGCAAACTGCATTATAGAGGCTTAATTGTCAAGTGGTATCTATGTCTACGTATGAGCATCACATGATTTTGTGCGTGAGCTTGGTGTGTGAGGGTAGTGTATTCATATGTGTGTGGGAATGTGGATTTAACTTGTTAAGGCAGCTGCCTCCTTTGGACAGATTCTTAGGTGAAGAAAGATGATGCAACTGACTTTGAGCCTCCCTGGCCAATGTTTTCCACCCAACACTTTCCCACTAATAATTCAATAGAGCAGGGTGAATTCAGAACTGATGGGAACACTCAGTAAATGATCCTTTCAAACCACAGAATTAAAGAGTGTTTACACATTCACCCAGAAGGCATGCTCCAGCAGTTCAATCTCTACGTGTTTCCAAACAGGATTTCTATATGACAGTTCCCACAGTTTTGTGTTTTATATTATCAATCTTTATTCCATGTGTTGTTGCTCCAGGGTATTTGTCTTAATTTACTTTTTAAAATCTTTTAATTATGCATATCCCTGTGTGTCTGTGTTTGGGTGTGTGCACGTGTATGCTGGTGGTCAGACCCAGGAGAGGGTGTCAGACCCCCTGGAGCTGGAGTTACAGGTGGTTGTGAGCAACCATATGTGGGTGTTAGGCCCAGAACTCAGGTCACATACAAGAACATCAAATGCTCTTAACTGCTGTTTTCTGGCTGCAGGTATTTGTCTTTCAACAATCCTACGATGTTATCCATAAACATGAAATCTTATCTGGTACTACAAAGAATGAAAAAGTAGTGCAGGTTATAGCATGAACTGGGAAATTCCAGTTGCAGGGAGCCACATGCTGCCACACCCCAGCCTCTCACTTGGGGAGTCTAAGAGCCTCTGCACCATGTCCCTGCCTCTCTCTTGAGGATTCTAGGTAAGGGCTTTATCTCTGAGCCATGTCCCCAGCCCTGGCCCACATCTCATCATGCGTGTGTAAAAATGTTTCCCGAGATATAGAATGCTAATCCAAATAGGAAAAGCATATTTCTTTTTTTATTATAATTTATTTTATTTAACAATCTAGGAAGTTGGCAGCCATGAGAAGTTCCAGGGCTATTTCAGGTGCAATTGGGAATTTAGGAATCTCGGTGGAGCTGTTAGTGTAGCGGACCTTGTAGGTAAAGTACATGCACACTTTTGAGAGCACGTGCGAAGGGATCTCTCTAAAATTGACCTCATTGGTTTCATTTTCTGCAAATTGACCTGGTCCACTCAACATGGCCTTTATTGTTCCTGATGTTAATGCATGTTCTCTTTTTACAATTAATTCATGGCCATCAGAAGATATTAACTTGACGTACATAGCGTCAGGGCCTTCACAGCCACCATAGGTTTTCTCTTCTCCATCCATTATGTTCTTATAAAATTTTACTTGATCCCACAGGAACTTCAGCAGTTTCCTGGCAAGGCAGAGACGCGGTCGGCTAACAGCTCCGTCTGGAGGAAGTGCGTTGTCGTTCTCGACAGAAAAGCATATTTCTGATACACTTGTTCACTCATTCTTGCTTTAAAATAGTTGATTCACCTCTACCAAATGCCAAACGTATTTGAGATACTGGAAATAATGTGATTCTAAGAGTACCAGGTCTGAGGGCTGGACACAGATCAGAGGTTAAGGCAGCTGTTGCCTTTGTAGTGCACCCAATTTCTTCTTCCAACACCCTCATGGCAGCTCACAGCCATGGGTAACTCCAGTTCCAGTGAATCCGATGCCCTCTTCTGGCCTCTCCAGGCACTCATATGCAGGCGAAATAATTATAGACATAAAATAGATTATAGAACTTTTTTTAAAAAGTGTTAGCTCCAGGCCAATGAGCTATCTCAGCAGGTAAAAGCATTTGCTATCAAGCCTGACAACCTGAGTTGAACCCCAGAGCCCACATGGTAGAAGGAGAGAACCTGCTCCCACAAGGTGTACTCTAACCTCCGTGCACAGTGCTCACACACACATACACACACACACACACAAATATAAATATAGATAAATAATAAATATTTAAGTTTCAAGTCTTATGTCTTAGGAACATACATTCTGGCAGGAAGGTAGTTACTAAATCCGTAACCATACAGTGTGATTAAGACAGTCTTAAATACAACAGAGATAAGCTGCACACCATGGGAGTTAGAGAACGATGGGAACAAGAGGCTTTTCTTACTGTGGTGAAATATGCACAACATTTAGTTTATTGTTTTAACTAAAGTGCCCAGTTTCAGTGACATCCACAATTGTGTATAGCCACCATCTCCAGGTAATTCCAGAGCATGCCATCAGCCCTAAAGAAGACCCTGAACCTAGGTCAGTTTGCTTTCTTTAGTCTTCTTCCATTTCCTCCTCTTTTGCAAAGTTATTTCATTATATTTTTATTTTTCACTTTGTGTGTCTGGAGCAGGGCACACACGCCACAGCCAGTGTGGAAGCCAGAGGACAAGCACTGAAGACACACAGAGAACAACCATCTCCCCGGCCCTTATTTTGTTTTGTTTTTGTGGTGCCAGGTATAGAAACCAGGGCGTGGTGTGTGTTAAGCAAGTTCTGTGCCACTGACACACAATCCCAGCCCAGAAAGGCAACACCCAAGTCCAGAGTTGAAAGGGTAAAAACCGTGTGAAGAGTTGATGGAGGCAGGAAGATGGTAAGTCTAGGCCTGGGCCACATAGTGAGATCCTGTGACAAATAAATAAATGGAACCCACGATCTTAGCAATATCCAGATGCTGGACTAAGTCCATATTCTTCTGACTAAAACAGGAAGCAGTAGCTGGTCAGATAGGGAAAAGATTCCAAAGCAGCAGTTCTGAGAGCATCCTGGCACCACCTCCCGGGTATCTTTGCTGTCTCCTAAATGAACACTCTGCCTAGAGGCTCTGTGTGACTGGCGGCTGCGATTGAGAGCATGCATAGCGGTCACCTGCTTGGATCATCTGGACTGTCCAACTCCTCCCTCCTCCCACACCTCACCTCTGTGTCTGCCACTGAGTCCCTTAAAAAGACCCAGACCAGTATACCCTCTTCCTGAGCCTCCTGCTACTGCACAGGAGCTCAGGGTTCTCGTGTTCCCTCTTTCTCCCTCTTAAGTTTCCTCCTAGCAATCTACAATAAACTTCACTTTCTATGACCCATAAATGTCATTTATTTGAATTCACAAGAACCCCAAAGCTACTGGTTTGGGGTAATTTTGGTGGCCAATGAGTTGTCCAGGGTGCTATCTCCCTAAGAAAGGTCCATCATTCTCAAAGGTACCCCCAAATCCCCATAATATTTCTATTTTTTAAAAAATAGTTATTGTTAATAGTTCATTTGTTATAATTCTGCTGGCCTGGGTACCCTAAAAGACAACTTGCGCCCACTCCCAATCTTCCCACATACACACAGCAGAGGCAAGATGATTTCCTGCTCGCTCCCTCTCTCTCCCTCCCTCCCCCCTCCCCCCCGTATCTCTCTGTCTCTCTCTGTGTATCCTTCTGAAGAATCAGTCTCTACTTCCCCCTTCCTCTTTCTTCTCTTTCTCTGCCCCCTTCTCTCTTTCTCTCCCGCCCATAACTTCTTACCCTTAAACCCTTCCCAATACCCAGTAAATAAACTTTATACCCAAGCTCTCTCCACATGGCATATCTGTCTGTCTCCCACCCGCCACTGTCTCGCACCCACCAGAGGACCTGCCAGGGTTGTGCTGCCATTAATCTTTGCTTGGTGCCATGAACTGGGCAGCTTCTCCCATGAAGCTGAGGACTACTTAGGGATCCTGTAACCTTTAACCCCTGGACCTCGTAAGTGATGAGCCATGGCCAGGCTGAGTCATGGTCCGTACTGAACCTCTGGGACGCTGGAGTTCGGTCTCTGGACCTTCTTGCCTGCTCCTCCCCTCCCCCCAGATATCAAGCTATATAACTGCCTATAGTCAGCTTACATTCTGCCAGTGATTGTTAGTTAGAAATGCAGGCTCCTTTCTCTATGTTTGTCTGTCTGTTTTTCGTTCCTGGCATGTAATCAGAGCCACGCTAAACTCTGTCCCACCAGCAACCTTACCCCCACCCCCCATACCTTCTACCGTGGTTAAGCTGTTTGCCTCACAATTTGTCTCTTTTATTCACGGAGCCCTGTCTGTGCCACCACTGCACGGCAGTTATACAGTCCAAGTCATATGGGGATCCTGGACTTGAACCTGCTCCCAGCCCGATTCCCAACTCTGTCTGCTGGGACAATTGGTAAGATTCCCTTCTCCAGGTCCACGGACAATCACCTCCAGCACTTCCCAGGAGCAAGGTTCTGGAGCTCTCCTAGCACTGCGCTCACTGAGCAGTGCATTCATTTTTTGGGGCCCAGGACCCCGCGGATCTATGGATCCTTTTCAGGACACAGTTCTCCTCTCGGCCTAGTGCCTCTCAGGTGGCTGCCCTTTCTTGGCCCCCATTATCTTGTGAACCAATGAACTGTGAGGACCTGACTTTGCAAAATCCATTTTAAAGGAGGGGTTTCATCTTAAGCCATATAATGAGCTGGGGGAGAGCAGATCTCAGCCCTAGAAATGTGCTGTGATAGCAGAAATTTGAATGGATACCCTAAAAATGGCCAACTAAGAAGACAGGGAGCAAGGCCATAAAATTTAGCGAGCTCCAGATGCTCTTGGGAGGCATCCTGTCCTTGAAGATATCTTGTCAGTAATTTATGTCTCTTCGATAGGTTTTTACACCCCAAAACTGATCAATGGGTTCAGAAACTACCTTCTTATGTACTCCTCACCCAATCCCAAAATGACAGGACTCAAACTCCCCTGACTATGGCGTTTCCCCTTTAAAAGTTCGCCCCTTCCCCAGGGTTCGAGGCTGCACTTCCTTCACCCACTGCATTGATGTGGTGGAGATGTGGTCCAAACTCGAGTTTAAATATTATTAAAAACCCTCATGTAATTTGCATCAAAAATCTGGTTCTGTGAACTCATTTGGGGACCAGAAACCTGGACATAACAGGATAACCACCTGAGGCAGTCACTTATTTCCTGCCTTACCCATGGGAAACAGGCTGACAAAATTGTATACATTTCTAACTTCTACCAGGGGGCAGTTAAATGCAAAGTACACCACATGGGCAACCATGACTACCACCATTTTGTCTGAGCTTAAGAAAGGGAGGTTCCACCTCTAGCCAGACAGTGCCAGCAACAGGTTCCTCACATGAGCTGCTTTAAACTTTTAAAATTACTTTTATGTTCTGCTACATTTAGTGTGTTTGCATGATGGTTCACCTTGGCAGGGCTCACTGAGGCATCCATTACACACAGAGCTCTGTTCGTTGTATCTGTTAATTCCAGACTAAGAAAGCAGTAAGTCTTAAATATTTTAAATTGCTATGTACTTTTAAATCTCTTACAACATACTGTATATGTGATCCAACCCTGCTTTAAAATATATTAAGCTGTTCTTCACTGTTGTCAGTTTTACTGTTACACTTCTATTGCAAACAGTTTTTTTCTTCTTTATCTTTCTCAGGTATAAATCCCACCTACTAAGTTAAAAACCAGTACAGTCAAACTTGGACCCAGCTCTCCAGGCAGATCCTATACTGTCATTATAACTTTAAATATATACCCGATAAACTGCCCTCAACTGCTCAGAGATCTGGGGAATATGGCATTCAAATGTTTAATTATTAAAAGGCTTTTCAAAACAGAGAGACAGGCAGACTTCTAGCAGCAGCACCCCATTTCCTCCAAAGAAGACAAAGACATATAGCCGTAGAACAACATCCATCCACAATTCACTTCATCAAGTAAAAGTGCTAACCACTGGGAAGAACTGTCTTTCATCTAAGCTTCTGAAGATCTCCAGACAGTGGACAGAACTGACTGGAATCAATGGCCTAATTGTTCAAGGCAAGGTAGGCTTTTCTTCCTACAGATTCCTAACCCACAAGAACTTTTAAAGCCTGGCAGGCCCTGCGCTAACAGAAGACAAATACAGCCCTGATGCCCCTGCCTCGGTGACCATGGAGGAGAGGCTCTAGGTAGCCAGTTGAGTAAGTTCCCTGTCATTTTTTTAAGTCAATAATTCAAGTAGAATTTTATCCTTCTCAAAGATCTCTGATGCAATTTGACAGCTGAGAGGTTTTGCCAGTTTAAAAAGGACAACCTCACCAAACAAATTTTAGTATAACTTCTTACCATGTTCTAAATAAAAGGTGTTTTAACATATACAAATGCAAGTTATTAAGGTGTGTGCCTGCAAGTTATAAAGGTCTGAGGACAAATGCAAGTTTTCAAATGTCTCTCTCATGCTGCCGTTCAGAGTCTTAACATTATCAATAAAATGCTGATAAGCTACTAATCTGACTCTGGCAGAATTTTATACTGCAAGATCAAGATATTAAATTCTCTTTGGTCGTTTTCTAAAGATACTTTTCATTGTGCAAAAACATCTATCATAGTCATTCTGGCATAAATATGCTGCTGTTAATACAATGTATGTGTCTAAAACTTATTTTTACAAACTTGAAGAACTCTTTTTTCTTATTTTTATTGAGTTATGCATTTTTCTTCACTCCCCTCCTTTCTTCTCCCCTCCCCTTCTGCCCTCTCCCATGATCCCCATGCTTCTAATTTACTCAAGAGATCTTGTCTTTTTCTACTTCCCATGTAGATTAGATCCATGTATGTTTCTCTTGGGGTCCTCTTTGTTGTCTAGGTTCTCTGGGTTTGTGGTTTGTAGGCTGGTTTTCCTTTGCTTTATGACTAAAGGCCACTTATGAGTGAGTAGATATGATATTTGTTTTTCTGGGCCTGAGTTACCTTACTCAATATGATGTTTTCTAGATCCATCCATTTGCCCTCAAGTTTCAAAATGTCATTATTTTTTTTTTTTACCACTGTGTAGTACTCCATTGTATAAATGATCGAGGGGCATTTAGGTTGTTTCCAGGTTCTGGCTATGACAAACAATGCTGCTATGGACACAGTTGAGCACATGTCCTTTTGGTAAGATTGAATATCTTTTAGATATATACCCAAAAGTGGTATTGCTGGGTCTTATAGTAGGTTGTTTTTTAATTTTCTGAGAAATCACCATACTGGCATCCAAAGGGATTCTACCAGCTTGCATTCCCCCCAGCAATGAAGAAGTGTTCCCTTTTCCCCACAACCTTTCCAGTATAAGTTGTCATCAGTGTTTTGGATCTTGGTAATTCTTACAGGTGTAAGATTGAATCTCAAGGTTGTTTTGATTTGTATTTCTCTGATGGCTAAGGATGCTGAACATTTCCTTAAGTGTCTTTGAGCCATTTTAGATTCCTTTGTTGAGCATCCTCTGTATAAGTCTGTACCCCATTTTTTATATTTCCTTAAGTGTCTTTCAGCCATTTTAGATTCCTCTATTGAGAGTTCTCTGTTTAGATCTGTACCCCATTTTTTAATGAATTATTTGTTTTATTGATGACCAATTTCTTGAGTTCTCAAAGCATTCTTGTGAGTTCTAGGGAGCTGAATTGAAGGATTCACTTTAAACAGTTCAGACACAACCCTTTCTCAATACCCTGGTCCTGATACCCTCCTCCTCAATTACCAGGACCTAAAGAAATTTTTTTCTTCCTAAACTTAACCCTGTAATCTGTCCTGCCAACACCTCGCCTGTTCCAGGAGACACCAGACAGTTCTGTTTGGTCAAAAATGAGACCCCAGCCCCCTGACACCCAGATATTAACCCACAAACCTTTGAACACATGATTTTTGACAAAGGAGCTAAAATTATACAATGGAAGAAAGAAAGCATCTTCAACAAATGGTGCAGTCATAACTGGATGCCAACCTGTAAAAGAATGAAAATAGATCCATATCTATCACCATGCACAAAACTCAAGCCCAAATGTATTAAAGACCTCAATATAAATCTGACCACACTGAACCTGATAAAAGAGAAAGTGGGAAGTAGATTGCAACACGTGAACACAGGAGACCACCTCCTACATATAACCACAGTAGCACAGACAATAAGAGCAACAATGAATAAATGGGACCTCCTGAAACTGAGAAGCAAAGGACACTGTCATTAAGACAAAAAGGCATCCTTCTGAATGGGAGAAATTCTTCACCAACCCTGCATCAGACAAAGGTCTGATCTCCAAAATATATAAAGAACTCAAGAAACTAGACATTAAAAATTCTAAATAACACAATTTAAAAATGGGGTACTGAACTGAACAGAGAATTCTCAACAGAAGAATTTCAAATTGCCAAAAGATACTTAAGGTCATGTTCAACTTCCTTAGCAATCAGGAAAATACAAATAAAAACAACTTTGATATATCATCTTATACCTGTCAGAATGGCTAAAATCAAAAACACCAATGATAACCTATGCTGGAGAGGATGTGGATTAAGGGGAACACTCATCCATTGCTGGTGGGAATGCAAACTTGTGCAACCACTTTGGAAATCAGTGTGGCAGTTTCTCAGAAAATTGGGAGTCAACCTACCTCAGGATCCAGCAATACCACTCTTGGGAATATACCCAAGAGATGCCCTATCATACTACAGAAGCATTTCTTCAACTATGTTCATAGCAGCATTATTTGTAATATCAAGAACTTGGAAACAACCTAGATGCCCCTCAATGGAAGAATGGATAAAGAAAGTGTGGCACATCTACACATTAGAGTACTACTCAGAGGTATAAAAACAATGAAATCTTGAATTTTACATGCAAATGGATAGAAATAAAAAACACTATCCTGAGTGAGATAACCCAGACCCAAAAAGATGAATATGGTATGTACTCACTCATTAGTAGATTCTAGCCATAAACAAATGACATTTAGCCTATAGTTTGTTGTCCTAGAGAAGCTAAGTAATAAGGTGAACCCAAAGAAAAACATATATAGATTCTCCTGGAAATTGGAAGAAGACAAGATCGCTGGGCAAAAGTTGGGAGCATGGAAGTGGGGTGGGGAGAGGAAGACGGGAGAGGGGGAGAGAGAAGGGAGAAGGGAAGGACTGGGGAGAGCTTGGGGGAGTGGGAGGGTTGAGATGGAGGAAAGGCAGATATAGGACCAGGGAAGAAAACATTTTCATTAAGGGAATCATTTTAGGGTTGGCAAGAGACTTGGCTCTAGAGGGGATCCCAGGTGTCCACGGGAATGTCCCTTCTAGGTCCTTGGACAACAGAGGAGAGGGTGCCTGAACTGGCCTTGTCCCATAGTCACACTGATGAATATCTCGAATATCACCATAGAACCTTCGTCCGAGTCACACTGATGAATATCTCGAATATCACCATAGAACCTTCGTCCAGCGATAGATGGAGATAGAGACAGAGACCTACATCAGAGCACTGGACTGAGCTCCCAAGGTCCAGTTGAAGAGCAGAAGGAGGGAGAAGATGAGCAAGTTCCTCCTTTTATACCCAGAAGGAGAAAATTTTTCACAGCAGAAGCCTGCTGTCAGCTCCTGGTAGGCAATCTAGAAGAAGGAATCCAGGAGGGGTACCACAGGTAGCTGTGGCCAACAGCAGCCCTTTGATGTGTGAACTCTGGAAAGCTCACTTGAGAAATCCAGGCACTCCAGAGTCCAGTAGGAAGTTAAACTCATCAGGCAGACTCTTCAGTGTTAGGAAATAAAGAATAAATAGTTTTGATGTCACACAAAGACAAAAAGAATCTTAACATGGAAATGCTTTTTTTTAAAAAAAAAAAAGTATACACCATAACCCAAACTGGGCTTCACAACATACTTGGGGCCACCATGGCTCCAGTCTTTTATCCTTGTTTTATGTGGTGAAGACTTAACAAACTGACATGACTGAGTAATCCAGGCAAAGGAAAGGGAAGGGGAAGGGAGGTTCAGGTAGTCTATCTGTGAGTGGAAAGAGGGGAGGTGCCAGTACTAAATTCTAACACCTACAGGGTCAACAACTCTCTGAAAGTCTGGCTGGGGAGACTGTTATTTATGGCTCTGAAAAGAAAACAAGAATCCACAACTCGGTATCCTGAAGAAGCAGACTTCAGACTAACCTCAGAAGAAGCTTCTATCATCGGCAAGCACTCCGCGGTGCAGAAGCATGAAGCTCCCTCCTCAGTACACCTCCTCAAACATCTGCAAGAGCAGAGTTCACTCTACAGTCTCCAGGAGGACAAGTTCCAAGACAAAGGGTCTGTGGTGGCTAACTCTTCCAACCCTGCAGAGACCTGCTAAACCCTAATAAATTCTTGGCTAGGTTTTATTAGCTAGCACTAAAATGCCTGGTAGGATACAAACTGTTACAAACTTCCGAGTTCTCAGCTGTGTCAAAGATTGTAAAATGCTTGCTCTGCCTTTGTTTTCTGGTTTGGTTTTGCAATATTGTAAATTGAAGGAGATTCTCAACCTCACACAGCAGGGGGTCCCCCTCTACCCTGGGTTAGGCACAAACCACACCCAAACACCTGTTTTCACAGAGAGATCCTTTATTAAGAGGAAGAAAAGTTAAAGTGGCTGTTTTCTGACCCAGGCAGAAGAACAACAGCAAATGACCTTGCAAGTGAAATTTTTAAGAAGAGAAAAAGGGGAAGTCAGTGTGCCGATGGACTAGGATATGGTGGTATATTTTGATTGGGTGTGTTAATTAGGTGAGTCAAAGGGGGCTTTCGAATGCTGGACTTCAATACTTTGATAGCTGGACCTTGGTAGTAGGCCTCAGGACAAAGAAGGGGCAAAAAAGGGAATAGATTTTGGTGGCTAGCTTTAGAAATGTAATCTGGTGGTTTGGGGGAAGGCAGGAGAATGGGGTAGAAGGGCAATGCCTGCAAGAGTCACATGTTCGAGTGGACTAGTGTCCCTTCATAAGTGGAGGGAGAATGAACCCCCAGGCTTCGTGCATGCTGGGTAAGTATACTCTGTCCACTGTCACCCTGCTGTTACCCAGTCCTCTTCTTTTGATTCACCTAGGAAAACCCCCCAAAAAAGAGAAAGGTCACTGTGTGGTGGTATAAAGGGCTTGACTTTAACCCCAGGGCTGGGCCAGTGATTTCTAGTTTGTACAATGAGTTCCTCAGACAGCCAGGGCTATACAGTGGGAGAGGGAGATAAAAAGGGGAGTGAAGAGGGAGGAAGATAGAGAGAGGAAAAGAGGGAGGAAAAAGAGACAGGATGAGAGAGGGAGTGAGAAGCGAGAAAGGAGGAGAGTGTGCTGGGATTGTGAAGCAGCCATTGAAATAGCAATTATGAGGCATAAGTGCCATCTGAGTGGCTATAAAGCTAAACAGAGGAAAATTATATGCTCTCTGAACTTCTGACCAAACTGTTTTAGATGTTCAATAAATCTCTGCTTGGGGCCAGGGAAAGGGCTCAGTGGGTAAAGGTGTTTACTGCCAAGACTGATGAAGGCATTTGATCCCCAGGATACACACACACACACATACACACACACACACACACACACACGCACGCACGCACGAATGCACACATGCACACGCACAGGCACATACTACTGTGTGGCAAGCTTCTCTGGGATAAAGCATTCTGTCCTGCATGGATGCTCCTTAAGCTCAGAATGCAAACAAATTCTATAGTTGCAGGAAGTCCATGAGTTGTAGTTTAGCAGCAATGAGAATGAACCACAATGTAAAACAAACCCACAAGGAAGTTTATTGATAGGGTGTGAAAAGAGGGGGTCGTGGAGGCCTGTGTTGGAAAAGGAAGTGGTGAAGAGAAAGCAAGGAATGGGCTGAGCTTGCTTTTATGGTGGGGGTGCCTTGGCACGTGGGTACAGAGACTTATGCACCCACGTAGCACATGTGCATAGATTATGTAGTGACAGACAGCTGTAAGGCCCTAGGCTGACTAAGCATTTGCGTGAATACTGATAATGCAGGCACCATCATAGGACCCTGGAGCTGGCGAGGTGATGCTGGAAATGCTAACATTCTTCCCTTTTATTATAAAAAGTGAGCTAGGGATAGCAAGTGCGGGTGTTAAATAAGGGCACCAGGTTCTTGAGACTGCTTCCTGCTGACCTGGGGGCATCGCATTTTGAAGAACCTAAGAAAGCTAGGGTGCTGGCCAAGTCCAGGAATAGCTGGCTGTTAACTTCACTGTCCATGCTCTGGGGGGCTGTTTGGTACCTCTTGGTCTTGGTAAAATACTGGCAGAGAAGAGGATAAAGTTTAGGGAAAACTTTTTTCTTAAGTCCTGGTAATTGAGGGAGGGGAGTCCCAAGACAGGGGAAAGGTGGGGAGGCTGTTGATTGATCGTACCTTTTCTTTTCTTTTCTTTTTTTTTTTTTTTTTTTTTGAGACAGGGTTTCTCCATAGCTTTTGGTTCCTGTCCTGGAACTAGCTCTTGTAGACCAGGCTGGCCTCACAGAGATCTGCCTGCCTCTGCCTCTGGGTTTAAAGTGCTGGGTTTAAAGGCGTGCGCCGCCACCACCCGGTGATTGATTGTACTTATCTGGACTGCATTTGACAGTGAATCTGACCTGTTCAAGGTGGATCCAAGCTTACAAGAATTGCCAGAAATAATTCTGGTTGAAAAACATTAACATTCTTTCTTCTGTCCAGAAAACTGTGACAGATGTTTTTAGCACAGTGAAAAGCACCTTTTAAGTCTATAGTTAGAAAGCAACAAAAGGGAATTTAAAATCTTGATATTGTGTCTGTGATCATATAGTGATGGTATGGTACCTAGGACTCTGCCAGAGCTAGATAAATAGATTATCAGAATTCTATCAGTTAGTGTTTAAGTTGTGGACAGTAGCATAGTGAGAAAGGAATCTGGAACATGCTTGATTCTTTTATACATCTCAAATCACTTTCTCCTTATCACCTATAGCTTTCCTATGTTCACAGAAACGAACCTTACAGCTCCCGCTCCTTCCTCATATCATGGCATCACCTTAACACTCAGGAGACACAGGTGATTGATTGCTGAGGGCAGTCAGTAGTTATATTGAAATCTGTTCTGTGAGTCTCCTTTTTGAATCTGGGAGTGTGGCTATCTCTGAGGTGTTGTTGTTTCTTACCACCAGGCATGTTTGATAGCCTTTACACCTCCAGCTCTAATGGCTGGTAGTCCTGTAACAACAGCTAATTAGTTTAATTGGAGATTTTGAATATGTCATTGGAGATACATAGGAAGGAAATTGATGAAGCAGGTGTGATTAGTAGAGACAGGAGAGTGTGGAGAGGGGTCAGGAAGGAAAGCATTTCGGGTTCCCAGTCTGGTAAAGTTGAGTACAGCTGTGGGGTCAAACCTCCTTCTTCTGGAATTGTAGATAAGGCAGTTGATCCCAGTGTCCTCTGAAACTTAAGGGAGCAGGACCCTGTTGGAGTTGCTGTGTATAGAGGATTATCTTGAGGTGGAGGGGGTTTAAAGGGTTTGAGTGAGATATGTAAATCCAATGAGGGAGACCCTCAAGTTTAGCAGCTGTGGGTGTTACAAGAATTACTTTGAAGTGGCCCTTCCGTTTAGGGGAAAGGGGAGAAGGGGGTGTTGTTCTGGAGAGAGAAAGACCTTATCCCTGATATTGATTGGGGATGGACAGGGATTGGTGCATGGTCAGGGTATGGAGGAGTCAGTAAAGTTCCATAGGAGGGACTGGAGATGATAGAGTAATGGAGTGAGAGGTGATCAGGGAGAGGTAAGGATTTGTATGAGAGACCAGGGGTTAGAACTGGTCTCCCATATATGAGCAAGAGTAAAAGAGGTCGCTTGGGGAAAGCCCAGAGCCTGAAAAGAGTCAGAGGCAAGATGTTTACCCAGTCAAGGTGAAGTTCTTGTGACATTTTAATAAGAGTAGTTTTTAAAGAGTGATTGGTTTATTCTCTTTCCTGAGGACTGAGGACGATACAGGATATGAAAATGCCAAGAGATGCTGAGAGCTTTAGATAGTGTTTGATTGAAAGTAAGACCCAGCCCTCTAGCACCCCTATATCCAAGGAGTCTAGGATGATTGATTGAAAGCATCACCCCAGTCCCTGGCATCCATCCTAGGGGCGCCAATGGAGCAAACCGCTCCATTTTAAGCCCTCTCCTCCTTGGAGTTGCCTTGGTCCAGACTCCACCTCCGGGAAGCCCACCAAGAGCTGACTCCTCCCACTCCCACGGGCAGTTTAAGTTGCCACCGAGAAAAACACATGCATGGTCTCTCCCTCTGTCTCCCCCACCACACCCCACACCCACCAGGCTCCCTGACACCCAGGAGCATGGCATTTATTAAATGTGGGCACCTTTGATTTGGTCTTACCTGGTCTGATTAGAGTTATTTTGCGTGGGCGAAGAGGCTCCTCTAAAGCATTATTTCTAACAGATAGGTTTTGGGAGATTTGGGAGGTGAATTCAGGACCATAGTCTGACTGGAGGAAGGCGAGGATTCCAAATTGGGGAGCCCCAGAGAAGGAGGTCAGGGACTGTCTGAGCCCTTTGTTAGTGGTGGGGAAAGCTCCTATTTAGTGAGGGGGTCGCACACATGTGCCATTGTGCACATGTGTGGCGGTCAAAGGACAGCTTTCAGGAGTTAGTTCTCCTTCCCCCTTGTGGGTTCTAGGGACCTAACTCAGGACACTGGCCTTGGCAGCAGGTGCCTTTCCCTTTTGAGTCATCTCCATGGCCCCTAATGCATGTTTGACTTATTTATTTTCTTTCCTTTTTGTTTTTTGTTTTGTGTGTTTTGCAAAGCTAGAGTCTCACTGTGTTGCCCGAACTGGTCTCAGACTCCTGAGCTTCTCAGATCTTAAGGTCTCAGATCTTTCTGACTCATTACCCTCCCCAATATCCAATAGCTGGAAATACAGGTATGCACTCCCAGTCACTCTCCTGTGTGGGAGTCCTTCCTGGAAATACCTCCATAGACATACTAAGGGATGGGCTTCATTAGCACCAGCTCTCTCTCAACCCAGTCAAAGTACAACCAAGAACAGACATCACACTAGAGTTGTACACTACAGCCCGCCAAGCCTCTTCTGCTGCTGGGATCATGGGTTTATTGACATGCAGCTGTGGCCATGGTTTACACATGCTGTCTGTGCGCCTTTGGACTACAGAGAGGAGCAGCGGGGATTCGTGTCAGCAGAGACCTTCACCGCTGGAAGCATTTACTGCCTGGTCTTTTCCAGAAAAATACGGCCCAGCCTGAGAATCACTCAATTATGTTTCTCTAAAACAGTGGTTCTCAACTTGTGGGTCACTATGCCATTAATCCCTGAGCTCACCCCAAGATCAGGATTTGAAATCCCACCAATCCCCACCCTGGAAAACTCTGCCCCCAAGAAAAGCTATACAGCCTGCCTCCCACTTGTTTGTTTGCTGCTTCTCTCTGGTACAGAGGTAGCCATGTCCCCACTTGGTGTTTTTCCCAATAAATCTCTTGTGAGAGATTTGTTTTGCTGTGTTACTTTGTAGTATTCCTTGGCTTCTGACTGCCAGGATACTTTTCCATCTGAGCTGTAACACTTACATACATTGTATAAGAATGTAATCCTAGACTCCATCTCAGGCATAACACCTGCTGTAGCCTTTCCCTTCTCACAGACACCACAGGGGCCCTACTGAGAGTCTCTAGCTAACTCTAGATCCATGTACTCCCTTTTCTCACTAGCCAGTTTGCATCAAAGGTGGCCACACATCCTGCTCTCCACCCCAGGCCCTGACCCCTGCCTGGGGAGCACAGCCTGGTTTCAGGCTTCTGATGAGGAATCACCCCATCTTCAGAAAGGTCTGAGAATGGACCCCTCTTCTGCCACATGAATCCTGGTTCTTCTCTTCAGAGTCCCAGCATTGTTTGTCTTTGTTGCCAGGTCCTGAGCTTGTCTCAAAGCCGCTGCCATGATGTTGTCTGTCTGTCTATCTGTCAGTCTTTCTAAAGCATTAATAAGCTTCGTGTGCCCAACAATCCATTTATTTCAGGGTCCCCTTGAGCCCTCACTTAGACCTTTCACATTGTTTACATGTATGAAATTTTCAAAGAATAAATAAAAGATATTATTTAAATTTATTACTAAATAACATTCTATTTTAGACAGAAGCCTACCCCCAGTGATCTATTTCTCAAAGCCTACTTTCTGCTAAAGGCACCTGAACATTGACTCCAGTATGAACCTCTAGGGGGACATTTCAGATTCAGATCTCAATCCCGTCTCTGACTTCAGAGAAGATATGGATTCATCAAAACATGAAGCTAGAGAGATAGCTCGGCTGTGAACAACAATTGTTGTTCTTCCACAGAATCTGAGTTCAGTTCCCAGCACCCATGTTAAACAGCTCACGATTACCTGTTAATTCTAGCACCAGGGTATCCAGTGGCTTCTTCTGGTCTGTAAGGACACTACCATCATGAACACACACACAAAATAAAAAATAATAATGATTTTAAAGCCTTCCAAAGATTATCATCCCTACTCAAGGACACAAGCTTGTAAGTGTCATAGGCAGGCCTAACTGTGCCTGGAGCTCTTCCAGTGTGTGGCTTCTTCCTAAAAAGGGCATTAGAATCCACCTGCCAGGATTCACACCCAAGTCAAAAACAGAGCTGGCACATCCAAACCACTGTGAGCTACTATGAGTCAGGACTTCAGAGAGGGAGGGGCATGAGGGACATGAGGCCAGCATCAGGGCGGTACAGAGCCATACTCTAGATGCTAGGAAAGAGATTGGCTTTCCAAATTAGGGAGGCAGCTTCCTATGAAACATTTCTTGCCTGACAGCTATCAGGGCACTGATGCCTTCTAGGTGAGATCATGCAGGGTTGCAAGAATTGATTCCTTTTCTCTGCCAATTTAAAGAATAAACAGACAGGAAAATCAAGGTCTCAACCCTCAGCCAAGCCTTGAGTAAAGTGCACAGGCACAAAGCAGACTCCACACAAGTGGGGATGGGAATAGGAAACCACACTCCAAGCACCCGAGGACTCGGATCTTTTAAGTATTTTTTGGTAGTACAAGGCAGGTCCCCATCCTTTGTTTCAGATTAGTCATCATAAACAAAGAGGGGGCTGGTAGACCTATAGCTTCATGCGAGCTGAAATATGTCTAGGACCAGCCTTGGACAGCCTAGGCCACTGACTCTGCCAGCAAGGGAAAGAACTCCACCAAGCCTCATTCTAGGTGAAGAAGCAGCTGGGAGTGGGCTGTCTTCTTGTTTGCCGGTGGCCTCCTTCCCTATCTGTCTGCTGGTCAGAACGCCTTCAGCATCACAGAGATTAAAGCCCTGGACTTCACTGTCCCTTCCCTTTGTTCATAATGCCTAAAGGGAAAAGACACGGAATCTCAGACTCCACATTCCCAACGAGTATTTAACCATGTAAGTATTTGTTAGAGGTGAGCTAGGAGCTAATGTCTGTGAGTCTGTAGCAAGCTCCCTGGATTCCCTGACCTGAAGAAATGCTGAATCCTAGAGACACAGCCCTGTCCATCTCCCATGACAGCACCTCAACCTCAAATCCCCATACCTCCCATGCCCCCATCCCTTGTCCTCTGAATTGATTCTTGGGTTCTTGTGCTACAGGGTAATGGAAACAGCGAGTCTTAATTTGTACAACAAACCCCTAGACTTCTAGATTGGAGCAGAATGGCAGGTGCAAAGGAACTTAGAGACAGCAGTCATCAAAGGTCTAAGACACATCCTTAACCTGCCCCACAAAGACACCTTAAGGTGCCACCTCTCTACACCTCCCCCACAATCCTATAGATTTCCCCCTTCCCCACAGTGAAGATAATCCCCCTCCTCTCCTTCCCCAGATGCCTTGAAGTGGGCCTCCTACCTATTTCAGATCCTCCACACTCTTTCTGGAGTTAAACCTTGTGGCCTCAAAAAGGAATCTTTGTTTCACTCTTGAGCCTAGCAATAATATCAGTAACATTCTGTAAGAGCTAAAGTTAACCTGTAAGCCCCATTGTGCAAGGACAAGATAACTTCTTAGAATGCTAGGAGCTGTAGTTCTTAGGAAATAATGTGCCACATGTTCCCACTCCCCTAAACAAGTTTGTTTGACCCATCTACACTGGAGGTGCTTGATCACATGTGGGTGGGAGGTACATAAGCAGGAAATACGTCAGGATGTGTGTTTGCCCCTGATTGGACCTGATGGGAAATGCAATGATTATGGATTTTACCTTTTAAGCTCCTACAAACACCTGGAACTCTGGGAAACACCTAGACAAGGTCCATCTTTCTAGCCAGTATTTAATCAATTCTTGCTTCAGATTTTGCTCAAAATTGTGGAACTGATTTTTTCTCTTGTGAATCTCAGGATAAACATTTCCTGGACACAGACTTCTAATTATACCAACACCATTTGTTGAAGATATTTTCTTTTTTCCATTGTACAGTTTGGGCTTCTTTATCAAAAATCAGGTACTCATAGGTGTGTGGGTTAATGTCAGAGTCTTTGGTTCAATTCCATTGGCCACTGTGTGTCTTTTTACACCAATACCAAGCTGTTTTTTTGACTATGGCTCTATATTAGAGCTTGAAGCCAGGGATGGTGATGCCTCTGGAAGGCCCTTTATTGTACAGGATTGTTTTGGCTATCCTTGGTTTTCAGTTTTTCCATATGAAGTTGAGTATTGTTCTTTTGAGGTCTGTGAGGAATTGTGTTGGGATTTTAATGGGGATTGCATTGAATCTGTAGATTTCTTTTGGTAAGATTGCCATTTTTAAAATATTTTATTATTATGTATACAATATTCTGTCTGTGTGTATGCCTGTAGGCCAGAAGAGGGCACCAGACGCCATTGCAGATGGTTGTGAGCCACCATGTGGTTGCTGGGAATTGAACTCAGGACCTTTGGAAGAGCAGGCAATGCTCTTAACCTCTGAGCCAACTCTCCAGCCCAAGATTGCTATTTTTATTATGTTAATCCTACCTATGCAAGAACATGGGAAATTTCCATTTTTTAATATCTTCCTCAACTTCTTTCTTCAAAGTCTTAAAGTTCTTGTCACCAGGTCTTTCACTTGTTTAGTTATCCCAAGATATTTTATGCTATTTGTGGCTATTGTAAAGGGTGATGTTTCTCTGATTTCTTTCTCATCCCATTTCTCAGTTGTATACAGAAGGGCTACTGATTTTTTTTAAGTTAATAATGTCTCCCGCCACATTACTGAAGGTGTTTATCGGCTGTAGGAGTTCCCTGTAGAATTTTTGGGTTCATTTATGTATACTATCCTATCATCTGCAAATAGTGAAAGTTTGACTTCTTCCTTTCTGATTTGTATCCCTTTGATCTCCTTTTGTTGTCTTACTGCTCTAGCTAGAACTTCCAGTACTATATTGAATAGATATGGACAGAGTGAACAATCTTGTCTTGCTCCTGATTTTAGTAGAATCGCTTTGAGTTTCTCTCCATTTAATTTGATGTTGGCTGTTGGCTTGCCATAAATTGCTTTTATTATGTTTAGGTATGTTCCTTGTATCCCTAATCACTCCAAGACCTTTACTACAAAGGGTTGGGTGTTGGATTCTGTCAAAGGCTTTTTCAGCATCTAATGAGATGATCGTGTAGGTTTTTTTTCTTTCAGTTTGTTTATTTGGTGGATTACATTGACAAATTTTCATATGTTGAACCATCTCTGCATCTCTGGGATAAAGCCGACTTGATCACGTTGGATGATGTTTCTGATGTGCTATTGGATACGGTTTGCCAGGATTTTATTGAGTATTTTTGCATCAATGCTCATGAATTTGGTCTGTAATTCTCCTTCTTTGCTATATCTTTGTGTGGTTTTGGTATCAGGATAACTGTGGTCTCATAAAAGGAGTTTGGAAATGTTCTTTCTGATTCCTTTGTTTGAAACAATTTGAAGAGTATTGGTGTTAGCTCTTCTTTGAAATTCTGGTAGAATTCTGCACTGAATCTGTCTGGTCTTGGGCTTTTCTTTGACTGGGAGACTTTTAATGACTGCTTCTACTTCCTTAGGGGTTATAGGTCTAATTAAGTTGTTTATCTGGTCATGATTTAATTTCAGTATGTGGTACCTATCCAGAAAATTGCCCATTTCTTTTAGATTTTCCAATTTTGTGGAGTACAGGTTTTTGAAGTAAGACCTGATGATTCTCTGGATTTCCTCAGTCTCTATTGTTATATCCCACTTTTTATTTCTGGTTTCATTAATTTGAATATTCTCTCTGCCTTTTGGTTAGTTTGGATAAGAGTTTGTCTATATTGTTAATTTTTTCAAAAAAACAACTTTTTCATCAATTCTTTGTATTGTTCTCGTTGCTATTTTATTGGTTTCAGCCATCAACTTGATTATTTCCTGTCATCTACTTCTCCTGGGTGAGTTTGCTTTTTTTCATTCTAGAGCTTTCAAGTGTGCTGAAAATTTATTTTTTCCTTGACCCAGTGGTGATTCCGTTGAGCATTATTCAGTTTCCATGAGTTTGAGATTTTGAATAATTTGTGTTGTTATTGGATTTTAACTTTAAGCCATGGTGATACAATAAGACACAGGGATTTTTTTTCCAATTTTTTTTTTGTATCTGTGGGGATTTGCTTTGTAACCAAGTATGTGGTCAGTTTTAGAGATGGTTCCATGAGGTGCTAAGAAGAAGGTATATTCTTTTGTGCTTGGGTGAAATGTTCTATAGATGTCTGTTAAGCCCATTTGAGTCATAACATCTGTTAGTTCCCTTATTTCTCTGTTAAGTTTCTGTCTGGTTGACCATTGGCAACAGTGAGGTGTTGAAGTCTCTCTCCCACTATTAGTGTGTGGAGTTTGATGTGCAATTTAAGCTTTAGTAATATTTCTTTTATATATGTGGATGCCCTTGTATTTGGGGCAGAGATGTTCAGAATTGAGACTTCATCTTGATGGATTTTTCCTGTGATAAATATGAAATGATCTTCACTATCTTTTTTTTATTACTTTTAGTTTGAAGTCTATTTTGTTAGATATTAAGATTGCTACACCAGTTTGCTTCTTAGATCCATTTGATTGGAAAGTTTTTTCCTAACCCTTTACCCTAAGGTAGTGTCTGTCTTTGAGTTGAGGTATGTTTTTTGTATGCAGCACAAGGTCAGCCCCTGTTTTCATATTCATTCTCTTAGCCTGTGCCTTTTTATCAGTGAATTGAGTTCATTGATATTAAGAGATACTAATGACCAGTAATTGCTAATTCTTGTATTTTTTGGTTTTGGTGGTGGTGGTAATAGTGTGTGTGTGTGTGTGTGTGTGTGTGTGTGTGTGTGTGTCCCTTCTTTAGGATTTGCTGGTGTGAGTTTATCTATTTCCTGTGTTTTTGTGGGTGCAGCTGCATCCACAAACCCAGACATTCTAATTCAACACATCTGAAGTAAATTCCAGGCCCAAAAAAGAAAAAAGAAAAACTTTTCCCCCTGAGAACTCTCTAGATAATTTTCAGTGTGCAATAGGCACTTCCTGAACATTTCATAACTATTTGTGTCATTGCACTAATGCACATCACAAAATATCTTTTAAAGTTTGCAAAGTCCAGTTGTCCAAACAGAAATTGAGTCAGCCTTGCATCCTTTTTCCTAGGTAGTGGGCTTTTATTTCTCCCAAGCCATATCTAATTCATTCCTTGCCTTGGAATAGAAAGAAGGGAACAACAGGATTGACTGATTATGTTGCGACCATGAGACAGAAGCTGGTCTGAGTGGGCAGAGACTCCACAGCAGCGGTTGCAAGCATGTCCTGTTTCTGTTTCGTCTCCTCTGTGAGCACTCTACCTGAAGGGTATATGTGATTGCTACTAAGAGGAGGCTCCCGAACACCTGGGGTTTGGACTATCATGAACCCAAAAGCTACTATCTCTGGATTGCTTTGGCAGATGTCAAGTTTTCTGAGATGCTAGCTCCCTGAGAATGGGTCAATCAATTTCAAAGACATTTATCTCAAAGGCATCCCAGTATCCCTGTATTATTTCATTGTTTGACTGATGAATTGGTTGGTGAATTGCTTAACTGAGAATGCAATCTCGCCACAGGGAGATTTTTTAATTATTTCATTTATTTTTAAATTATTCTTTGACAATTTTATTTTTTTTAATTTATTTATTTATTAAGGATTTCTGCCTCCTCCCCGCCACCGCCTCCCATTTCCCTCCCCCTCCCCCTATCAAGTCACCCTCCCTCATCTGCTCGAAGAGCAATCAGGGTTCCCTGACCTGTGGGAAGCCCAAGGACCGCCCACCTCTATCCAGGTCTCCTAAGGTGAGCATCCAAACTGCCTAGGCTCCCCCAAAGCCAGTACGTGCAGTAGGATCAAAAACCCACTGAGATTGTTCTTGAGTTCCCATTCTTCCTCATTGTCCACTATGTTCAGCTAGTCCAAATTTATCCCATGCTTTTTCAGACCCAGGCCAGCTGGCCTTGGTGAGTTCCCAATAGAACATCCCCATTGTCTCAGTGTGTGGGTGCACCCCTCGCGGTCCTGAGTTCCTTGCTCGTGCTTCGTCTCCTTCTGCTCCTGATTTGGACCTTGAGATTTCTGTTCTGTGCTCCAATGTGGGTCTCTGTCTCTGTCTCCTTTCATTGCCTGATGAAGGTTAATATTCAGGAGGATGCCTATGTGTTTGTCTTTGGATTCACCTTCTTATTTAGCTTCTCTAGGAACATGAATTATAAGCTCAATGTCCTTGATTTATGGCTAGAAACCAAATATGAGTGAGTACATCCCATGTTCCTCTTTTTGGGTCTGGCTTACCTCACTCAGGATAGTGTTTTCTATTTCCATCCATTTGTATGCAAAATTCAAGAAGTCCTTGTTTTTTACTGCTGAGTTTGCTGGTGGGAATGCAAACTTGTGCAACCACTCTGGAAAGCAGTGTTTCGGTTTCTCAGGAAATTTGGGATCAACCTTCCCCTGGATCCAGTAATACCACTCTTGGGAATATACCCAAGAGAGGCCCTATCATACAACAAAAGTATATGCTCAACTATGTTCATAGCAGCATTGTGTGTAATAGCCAGAACTTGGAAACAACCTAGATGCCCTTCAACAGAAGAATGGATGAAGAAAGTATGGAATATATACATATTAGAGTATTGACAATTTTATACAAGACATTCTGGTCACATTCTCCGACTTACCCTTGTTGGAAAATCAGTATCACACAGAGAAACAGAAGATCAGAGCAAATGTAGCCCAGCAAGGCAATTTCCTTTTGCAAAAAGAATGTGCCAGAACCAAACCAGAAACATGTGGCCAAGATGGCCTTTATCTTTGACTCTTAGCACAGATGGCAACTGTGTCTCATCTAGTTGGTGCTATCACTATATCACGATCTGATTGATTAACAATTGCAAAAGCTATGTTAGTGTTCAGAAATGTCTGAGGGGTAGGGGAAAAGGCTGGTCACAAGATGCAAGAGGTTTATGGAATGTTTTCCCTTAGCAGCTTAGCTTACAATTGATAGGAAAAAAAAAACTCTTACTATCCTTCCGTCTTTATTATTCTTTTTTTTAAATTCAGATTCAGCCAGCATACTCTGACGTTCTGAGGTCTCTAATAACAGGAAATTATTGCTACAATAAGTGAGCATGGATTGTTTGGTGAGAATGGTCTTGATGAACCCCTGGATGAGGCCTCTAACACAAAGAATAATTATTTCATTGAATCTTTAGCATGGCTTAAAGTAAGCCACCTTCTTAGGGGTGGTCCCTTAGCCAGGAGACTGACCTAGAATTCAACACACCATTTAAAAGTTACCAATACACACACACACACACACACACACACACACACACACACCAAACACAAACCCACTAGAAAGAAACGCCTTCTGTACACCATTCAAGAACTTAAAACTTACCAATACACACACACACACACACACTAGAAAGAAACGCCTTCAGTACACCATTCAAGAATTTAAAGAAATGCAAACAAATCAAACAGGAGCCCACAAGATGACAAGTAATAACAAACAAAGCTGAAATATAAAATGCATAAAAATTCTTTGATAAAATCCAACATGCCTTTGTGATCAAAGTTGTACAACCAATAGGACTAGAAGGAACATGTGTCTATCAAATAAGAGCTAGAATCTCAGATCGTTGTAAAAGATGAGAATCTTACAGCCAACATCATCCTACCTAAATTGAGAAAAACTTGAAGCAGTTCAGCGGAAGCAGGCGCCTAATGAGCTCTTGCTGCTCTCCGTGCTCCAGAAGATTCTATTCACACATTTTCTACCACAGACCCACCCCAGCAAATCCCCCTTCCACAAACATATCTCTCTGTTTTGTTTGTTTTTAATTCAGAATCGAAATTGAAAATTTTGCTAATATTATATTATGAGTGAGCTAAAAAAAAATAAGGAGTTTATTTTATCTTAAGTTACCAGCCACAGTCCGTCATGTCAGGACGTCACTAGGCAAGATGAAGCATCTATTCTCATCAATAGTCAAGAACAGAGAGAGTCTTTGTTTTGTTTTGACAAGCTGAGTAAATCTCACAGTACCAGAATGAGCCTCCCTTACTTCCCACATTAATAAAACTGACTAGTAAGCAGGTCTGGGGGTTGAGAGACGTAAGCATAGTCTGCACCCACTAGTTAGAATCTACCGCCACTATTTATTCCCTCCCAAGAAAACGGATACTGATATGTTAATCCACAGAGAACAGAAAACACAAAACTTCAGCCCATTTTAGCTCTGTCACTCCCCAAACACCAACTATTAAGCAAGCTCACTCTCCCCACAGCTTGCTTCACTGGGGTTGGGAAAGCAGGTAAAGCAGGGTTAGTCACACCTGCCTTGTGAGGTTGTCTCCAGGTTAGCATGCAGCCTGCTTAGGATATTAGTATCATCTCAGAAGCAGCATTCTCAGAGGACAACTATAGGAGTCTGTTCTTCTCTCTCACTGTTTGGATCCTGGGTGTTGAACTCAGGTCGTCAGACACGGGATCAGGTGCCTTTCCCCACTGAACCATCTCACCAGTGTCATCATGGCTCTTAAGTTCCCAGTTTACCTGTAATATTTCTAGAAGTCTAACTCGTGGATCTTTGTGTTTTCAATTCCATCACGCTACACCTAGTGACACCTGTATGCGCATGGGTGCATGTGGAGCACGAGTAGCCTTTCACATGAAGCATCCCCGAAGAAAACTGACTCTCAACGCAACAGCAGCCAACAACTGCCAATAGCTTCCCAGATAGGGGTGGGGCTTTGTGAGCCTCTCCCCATCTGTGCTGGGGTTGTGGCTGGCTCGTTCTTGTGCGGGTCTTGTTTATGTAGCCACAGCTACTGTACACTCATGTGTGCAATGTTGCTGCTGTGTCTCACAAATACAGTTTTCCTGCAGATGTCTGCTACCTCTGGCTCTGGCTCTCACAGTCTTTCTACAGCAGGACACCTTTTGCAAGTCTCTACTCCCATTCTTTAACAGGAGCCTGAATTTCAGTGTTGGTGTTGCTAGTCTCGTCCCCAAACTCTTTCAGATAGTATGACATTTTGTGCCAAAGATAATCTTCATCGTGGCTATCTACTCACAGTCAGGGAAAAGATATTAGGGTCTGGATCCTTTTTATTATTATGACATTTACTTTACGTGTGTGCATACATATATATGTATCTATGTGTATGGGTGTGTGTATACATGCATATGTATGTATGTATGTGTGTGGGTGTGTGTATATATGTATATGTATGTATATGAGTGGGGTATGTATATACATATATGTGTACTGTGTATGGGTGTGTGTATAGATGTATATGTGTGTTTGTGTGAGTGTGTGTATACATGTATATGTGTGTATGTGTAGGGGTATGTGTATACATACATATGTGTGTATGTGTATGTGTGTGTATATATGTATATGTATATGTGTGGGGTATGTATATACACGCATATGTGTGTATGTGTATGGGTGTGTGTATATGTATGGGTGTCTGTGAAGTGGTGTGTGTGGAGCGGTTACACATGTATAGATCAGAGAACAATTTACAGTAGTCAGTTTTCTTTTTCACCTTGTGGGTCCCAAGGATCAAACTTCCATGAACAGTCTTGGCAGCAAGCACCTTTACCTCCTGAGCCATCGTGTCACCCTGGATTTGGGTTTTAACTTCCCCTCAAAGGCATGTATGCTAACAGCTAGGTCATGAACCTTTAGAACTAAGGGGAAATGAAGGAACTTTTAGGAGGTGGCACCTAGTGGGAGGATCCCCCCTCTCTTGCTTACAATTCTCGAATAAGAATGTAACGAAATAAGCAAACAAGTGACCATGAAACTACTATGAAAAGCATCTTCATTCATTCCCAAATAAAGTTCTGATGACAGAATCCAAGAGTGTTTATTAGTTGGCTTCACTGGCAAGAATATCCTAAGGTAGGAGGTGATCAGCCAGGCTTACAGTTTTAAAGGACTCCATCCATGGTTGCTTAGCACCCAGCATGCTTGGACAGAACATCATTGTGGCAGGAAGCAGAGAGAGAAGAACGAAGATCTAACAAAGGCATGTACATTCCAAAGCCCTACTTCCTCCAGCCAACCAGGCCACGAAAGCACTGGGATGTAAGTTCATGAGGACATTGAGACTGATTGCCAGGATCGTGGGGTTTATTAGAAGAGTTATTAATGTCTGTCAGATAGACAGAAAACAGCATGTCAGGGGCTCTGAGGAGAACTTAGACCCCAACACCAGAGACAGACAGTTTGCCAGGAGCTCTGAAGAGAGGAATTAGGGAACACATTATAGAAATGGAGTTCCTTTTTGTACCTTTCTGTGGAGGGGATACTGTGGAATAAATCCCTTTAAACACTGTGAACATGTATTACTCTCCTTGGTTAATAAAAGCTGACAGGCCAGTAGCCAGGCAGGAAGTTAGGTGGGAAAGCCAAACTGAGAATGATGGGAAGAAGGAGGGTGGAGTCAGGTAGAGATGCCAGCCAGCAGCTTAGGAAGAAAGACATGCTAGAGGAAAGGTAAAGCCACGAGCCATGTGGGAAAAGAAATGAGTTAATTTAAATGTAGGAGTTAGCTAATAGTAAGCCTGAGCTATCGGCCAAGCATTTATAATTCATATTCAGCCTCTGAGTCAGTTATTTGGGACCAGGCAGTCAGAACAAGAAAATTCCCCTTACAGGGGTGTGTTCACAGAAGCATATAGCCAAGGTCTCTGATTCCCAGACAGCAGGCAGGGAAGTGGGTAGGGAGCAGACTGTGTGATCACCTGGGACCACCATCGATGTAAGTCTGATACCTGGAAGTCTGTTAGCTAGGGATTCTGTGTCTGTAATGTCTGAGAGGAGATGGCTGCTACAGGTTTCGTGTCCTAAGCAGTATTCTGTGTCTAACATTCTTACTGGCTCCATCTACTTCAGTTTTCCAAAACCTCCAAAAATAGCCCCACCAAGCTGAGGCCCAACAATTCAACACAAATGCCTATAGGGGGTGTTTCATAGTTGAGTCACAGCAAGGAGCCAGTTGCTACTTAAGCAGACTTACTTCTTTTTTCTCCAAAGAAACCAAACGTTTTTATGTAGTGTCACAGGTCACTGAACCACAGAAGCAAGTATCTGAGGCAGAGTACATAAGGAACCATGGAAACACCACAAAAGACTTCTTTTTCCTCTCTAGACTCCTAAAAGAAATAAATGAAATAAATCGAGACATTGGTATTCTCTGTAAAAAGCCTGCCAGGAGAGGCTGTGAGTGAAGTTCACACTGGAAGAGTTTGCCTGGTATGTGTGGGACCCTGGGGATAGACCATATGAGTACAAATTACAACAAAATCCCACTGCAATAATTTTTAAATTAGGTGACAAACAAAAGTGTTAGCTTCTGTGAGACTGAATGACAATGTATCTATGTCTTCAAGTGGAAGGACAGCTGGTTAGCCAAAATGGCACAGGATATAGAATAAATCTACATTTCTATTAACAGATAAAGAAAATGTGTAATAGGGGCTGGCAAGATGGCTAAACGGGTAAAGGCACTTGCTGACAAGTCTGGTAACCTGAGTTCAATCCCCTGGACCCACAAGATAAAAGGATAGAACTGAGTTTTGAAAATTGTCCTCTGACCCATACATGTGTGTTTTGGTGCACATATGTATGTGCACACACAAATAATGTTTTTAAAAAGACCTGAAGGGGAAAAAATGGTCTTTATTTCCTAGTTCCCTGTAGTAGATGAGTGAGTTCAACTTTCAGTGTATTGAAGTAACAAGAAACATTTCTGCATTCCAACAGAATCCAACATGTGTCAGTGATTGTGAAACTTGGGCTTGCCTTTAATTCTGTCGACCATCAGTGTAATCAGAGCGAGTACTGACTAGTCACTGAATATATTCTGTAACATTCGGTCCTTTTTAAAGCTATACTGAATCATTCTACTATAGTGTAAACTGTATTATTATACATAAATTAAGTATAAGCTTACAAAAAAGAAAATGTGGTCTATACACTCAATCGGATTCTGAACAACTATAAAAAGAAAGCAACCATAATGGCTTATAGTGAGGCACAGAAAGACAAGTACTGTCTGTCCTCACTTGTGTGGACTCTAAAACAGCCAATGCCATGGAAATTGAGAGGGAAATAATGGCTGTCCTTTGAACTGAGAGAGAAAGATGGGGACAAATTAGTGAGCCAGTGTAACAATGTTGTCAGATGGAGGAACATGCTGGGTGTGGTGCTATGCAATGAATGGCAATCCCAGCAGCCTGACACAGGAGACTCTCAAGGTTCAAGTCCAGCCTGGATCACCTAGCAAGAGCTGGGGGGAAGCAGGGAAGAGAAGGGAAGAAAGATGTGTCCTAGCACACAATGCTGCAGTACGATGACTGTACTTAAGAGTAGTTCATCATAAATTGCAAATAACTAGGAGAGATTTTAAACATTCCACAAAGAGATGATGGATGTTTGAGGTGTTGGGTTTGCTAATTGCCCCATCATTTCCCAATGTATTCTTACCTTGAAACATCACATTGTATCTCATAAATATTCACAATTACCGTGAGTCAATCATTTTAAAGATGGCTTCTATCACTATAACAGGGACAGAATGTCAACCGTGGGCTCTGTCCTCAATGTTGCCAAATGAGAATTGGTGGAAGTCCAAGTTCAAATACAAGTGAGGTCAGGATATTCAGACAGGTATGGTAATTGAATGCCTATTGACAAATAAGGAGATAAACTTGAACCCCTTCAACCAGTCCTTCTGGGTTTCAAACTGGAGTCTTTCCCTGCTGGGATGGAGAAAAGACCCACAGAGATGGAGACAAATTTCACTGTAGAAAAGTCTACCAAGGCTAAAAATGGGAGAAAATAAATCTCAACAATCCCATGACTCTGAAGCAGGGAATGTATGCTTCTTGATGCAACTACTGAGTGCCCCCCCCCGAAGGCACTGCCACAGCAGAGCCTCCAGCTTAATGGGTGGTGAAGAATGTTCTTGAACTTCTGGGCTAGCCTGCTGCCTCCAGAATGCTGGAATCACAGGCATGCCCCACCACAGCAAGTTTCTGTGGTGCTGGGGATTTAACCCACAGTTTGGAGCATGCTAGGCAAGCATACTACCAGCTGAACTACACTTCCAGCCCTATAGGCAACATATTCGAAAAAGAAAAGGCACATTGACTCAAGAAAGAATGGAAAGCTGACCCAATGTGATCTTTATGGTTAGGGAACATCACTAAAGATTTTTTAGGAGAGGGTTAGGGGTGTAGCTCAGTGGGAAGAACTCTTGCCTATCAGGCGCAAGGTCAGGTTTGATCCCTAGAAAACCACCCCTAAATTCTTGAATGCATGCACACATGAAATTACTAGTAAGAAATGTTTAATCTTGACTCGACATTAAATTTATCTGAGGAATTGTGAAAGCTACTGAGGGATGGGTTGTGACGAAGCATGCCCTCAGTGATGTAAAACAGTGCCGGAGAGAACTTGGTGGGCCAAGGGACCACACCGAAGGTGAGAGCCAGAGGCCTCCTGGCAGGCTGGAGACAAATATGCCATACAGACAGAGCATAAGTGAGGAGTTTATTGAGAGAAGGGTAAAGGGAGGGGGAGAGAGAAATACAGAGAGGAAGAGGAAGAAGAGGCAAGGACCAGCCTGCCCCTTAAGAAGAGCAGCAAGAAGAGAACAGGAATGAGCAGAACTTGTCTCTTAAAGGGACCTTTGCACCTTCAAAGTGATGTAGCAGCCATAGGACCCTGGGCTGCATAGGTACTGCCTGGATTCATCCTGCCAGCATAATGCCTGAATTATAATATTCCCATAATGCCTGAATTATAATATTCCCATATTTTTATTATAAAAGGTGGGGGAAGCTGGGTGGTGGTAATGCATGCCTTTAATCTCAGCACTCAGGAGGCAAAGACAGGCGGATCTCTGTGAGTTTGAGGCCAGCTTGGTCTACAGAGCGAGTTCCAAGATAGGCTCCAAAGCTACAGAGAAACCCTGTCTCGAAAAAAACAAAACAAACAAACAAACAAAACTGGGGAAATTAAAGGGAATATGTGGGACAAGGATGGGGCGCTGGGTTCTCAATACTACTTCCTGCTGATTTGTGGGAGAGCTGACAACGTTTGGATGCTGGCCACGAAACAAACAAACAAACAAAACTGGGGAAATTAAAGGGAATATGTGGGACAAGGATGGGGCGCTGAGTTCTCAATACTACTTCCTGCTGATTTGTGGGAGAGCTGACAACGTTTGGATGCTGGCCACGGCTTGGAGCAGCTGGCTGTTTCGCTGCTGCCCAGGTTCTGCCGAACTGTCTATTGTCTCTTGGACCTGGTGAGGTGCTGTTTGAGGCGAATCCTTCAGCTCAGCTCCCTGCAACTTAAAAGAATTTTTTGAGTTTGTGAAAACTTAAGTTTTAGACACATCAGCATTTCCACTATTTATAATCTGTACTGAAATTTGTACTGTAGGAACAGCAGTACATTCATGTCAGAAATGATGGTGACAAGTGTTTTTGGCACAATGAAAAGTATCTTTGAGGTCTATAGTTAGGAAAGCACCAAAGGGAATTTAAAATCTTAAGCTTGTAGCTATGATGACTGTGGTAGTACCTCTGCAGAGTTGGGTTAATAGCATATTAGAACTTTATTGACTAATGTTAAAACTATGAACAATAGCAAAATGGGAGATAAATCTGATGATTTGCATTTTTACACCTTAAAAACACTTTTTTATACCCTAAAACATTCTTAGATTCTCACACCTTAAGCTTTGTATCTTAAAATACCTTTTATTTAAACAAAAAAAAAATGGTAAGACGCTATGCTGAAATCTGTTTTAAGAGTTTGTCCCTTTTTTTTTCTCCACTTCTTTTTTTTTTATTGAGAAAAGGAAAAAAAAAATTATCTGCCTCCAGCCTCCCATTTCCCTCCCCCTCCTCCGATCCTTCTTCCCCTCCCCCTAACTCCTCTCCACCTCCCTCTCCAGTCCATAGAGCAGTCAGGGTTCCCTGCCCTGTGGAAAGTCCAAGGTCCTCCCCCCTCCGTCCATGTCTAGGAAGGTGAACAACCAAACTGGCTAGGCTCCCACAAAGCCAGAACATGAAGTAGGGTCAAAACCCCGTGCCATTGTCCTTGGCTTCTCATCAGCCCTCATTGTTCGCCATGTTCAGAGAGTCCGGTTTTATCCCATGCTTTTTCAGTCACAGTCCAGCTGGCCTTGGTGAGCTCCCAATAGATCAGCCCCATTGTCTCAGCGGGTGGGTGCGCCCCTTGTGGTCCTGACTTCCTTGCTCATCTTCTCCCTCCTTCCGCTCCTCATTGGGACCTTGGGAGCTCAGACCAGTGCTCCAGTGTGGGTCTCTGTCTCTATCTCCATCCATCACCAGATAAAGGTTCTATGGTGGTACGCAAGATATTCGTCAGTATTGCTATAGGATGGGGTCATTTTCAGGTTGCCTATCCTCAGCTGCCCAAGGGACTAACTGGGGACATCACCATGGGCTCCTGGGAGCCACTCTAGGGTCAAGTCTCTTGCCAACCCTAAAGTGGATCCCTTAACTAAGAATTGTGGTTCCGTGCTCCCCTGTCCAACCTTCCTTTATCCCAATCATCCTGTTTCCCCTAGTTCCCCCCTCCTTCCCTTCTAATTTTTCTCTCCCCGTCTCCCCTTACCCCTATTCCACACCACCCCCAAGATCCCAATTTTCTCCCCAGCAATTTTGTCTACTTTCCATAGCCAAGAGGATAACTATATGTATTTCCTTGGGTTCACCTTCTTATTTAGTTTCTTTAGGTTCACCAATTGTAGTCTCCGTGACCCTTATTTATGGCTAGAAACCAATTATGAGTGAGTACATCCCATGTTCATCTCTTTGGGTCTGGCATACCTCACTCAGGATAGTGTTTTCTATTTCCATCCATTTGCATGCAAAATTCGAGAAGTCATTGTTTTTTACCGCAGCGTAGTACTCTAATGTGTATATATTCCATACTTTCTTCATCCATTCTTCCATTGAAGGGCATCTAGGTTGTTTCCAGGTTCTGGCTATTACAAATAATACTGCTATGAACATAGTTGAACAAATGCTTTTGACATGTGATAGGGCATCTCTTGGGTATATTCCCAAGAGTGGTATTGCTGGGTCCAGGGGTAGGTTGATCCCGAATTTCCTGAGAAAACGAAACACTGATTTCCACAGTGGTTGCACAAGATTGCATTCCCACCAGCAATGGATGAGGGTACCCCTTCCTCCACAGCCTCTCCAGCAAAGGCTATCCTTGGTGTTTTTGACTTTAGCCATTCTGACAGGTGTAAGATGATATCTCAAAGTTGTTTTGATTTGCATTTCCCTGATTGCTAAGGAAGTTGAGCATGACGTTAAGTGTCTTTTGGCCATTTGAACTTCTTCTGTTGATAATTCTCTGTTCGATTCAGTGCCCCATTTTTTAATTGGGTTAATTAGCATTTTAAAGTCTAGTTTCTTGAGTTCTCTATATATTTTGGAGATCAGACCTTTGTCTGTTGCGGGGTTGATGAAGATCTTCTTCCAGTCAGTAGGTTGCCTTTTTGTCTTAGTGACAGTGTCCTTTGCTTTACAGAAGCTTCTCAGTTTTAGTAGGTCCCATTTATTCAATGTTGCCCTAATGTCTGTGCTGCTGGGGATATACATAGGAAGCGATCTCCTGTGCCCATCTGTTGTAGGGTACTTCCCACTTTCTCTTCTATCAGGTTCAGTGTGTTCAGACTGATATTGAGGTTTTTAATCCATTTGGACTTGAGTTTTGTGCATGGTGATAGATATGGGTCTGTTTTCATTATTCTACAGGTTGACATCCAGTTGTGCCAGCAACATTTGTTGAAGATGCTTTCTTTCTTCCATTGTATACTTTTAGCTCCTTTATCGAAAATGAGTTGATCATAGGTTTGTGGGTTAAAATCTGGGTCTTCTATTCGATTCCATTGGTCGACTTCTCTGTTTTTATGCCAGTACCACACTGTTTTCATTACTGTAGCTCTGTAATAGAGTTTGAAGTCAGGGATGGTAAAGCATCCAGAAGATCCTTTATTGTATAGGATTGTTTTGACTATCCTGGGTTTTTTTGTTTTTCCATATAAAGTTGATTTTTGTCCTCTCCAGATCTGTGAAGAATTTTGATGGGATCTTGATGGGGATTGCATTGAATCTATAAATTGCCTTTGGTAGAATTGCCATTTTTACTATGTTGATCCTCCCAATCCAAGAGCAAGGGAGGTCCATCCATTTTCTGGTATCCTCTTCAATTTCTTTCTTCAATGCCTTAAAGTTCTTGTCAAATAGATCTTTCACTTCCTTGGTTAGATTTACCCCAAGATATTTTATGCTGTTTGTGGCTATCGTGAAAGGTGAAGCTTCTCTGATTTCCCTCTCTGCTTCCATATCCTTTGTGTATAAGAGGGCGACTGATTTTTTTGGAGTTGATCTTGTATTCTGCCACATTACTAAAGCTGTTTATCAGCTGTAAAAGTTCTTTGGTGGAGTTTTGGGGGTTGCTTATGTACACTATCATATCATCTGCAAATAACGAAAGTTTAACTTCTTCCTTTCCAATTCGAATCCCCTTGATCCCATTATGTTGTCTTATTGCTATTGCTAGAACTTCAAGCACTACATTGAAGAGGTATGGCGAGAGTGGACAGCCTTGTCATGTTCCTGAGTTTAGCGGGATGGCTTTGAGTTTCTCTCCGTTTAATTTGATGTTAGCTGTCGGCTTGCTGTATATAGCTTTTATTATATTTAGGTATGACCCTTGTATCCCTAATCGCTCCAATACTTTTATCATAAATGGATGTTGAATTTTGTCAAATGCTTTTTCAGCATCTACTAAAATGATCATATGGTTTTTTTCTTTCAGTTTATTTATATGCTGGATTACATTGATAGATTTTCGTATGTTGAACCAGCCCTGCATCTCTGGAATAAAGCCTACTTGATCATAATGGATAATTTTTCGGATGTGTTCTTGGATTCGGTTTGCCAGTATTTTGTTGAGGATTTTTGCGTCGATGTTCATGAGTGAGATTGGCCTGTAATTCTCTTTCCTGGTTGAGTCTTTGTGTGGTTTTGGTATCAGAGTAACTGTAGCTTCATAAAAGGATTTTGGTAATGACCTTTCTGTTTCTATATTGTGGAATACATTAAGGAGTATAGGTATTAGCTCCTCTTGGAAGTTCTGGTAGAATTCCGCATTGAAACCATCTGGTCCTGGCCTTTTTCTGGTAGGGAGGTTTTTGATAACAGCTTCTAAATCTTCGCTACTAACAGGTCTGTTTAGATTGTTCACCTGGTCCTGGTTTAACTTTGGTATATGGCATTTATCTTAAAAAGTGTCCATTTCCTTTAATTTTCCAGTTTTGTGGCATACAGGCCTTTGTAGTAAGATCTAATGATTCTCTGAATTTCCTCTGTGTCTGTGGTTATGTCCCCCTTTTCATTTCTGATCTTATTAATTTGTGTATTCTCTCTCTGCCGTTTGATTAGTTTGGGTAGGGGTTTATCAATCTTGTTGATTTTCTCCAGGAACCAGCTTTTTGTTTCATTGCTTCTTTGGATTGTTTTCTGTGTTTCTATTTTGTTGATTTCAGCCCTCAGTTTGATTATTTCCAGTCTTCTACTCCTCCTAGGTGAGTCTGCTTCTTTTTTTTCAAGAGCTTTCAGGTGGGCTGTTAAGTCTCCAATATGTGCTTTCTCTGTTTTCTTTAAGTGGGTACTTAGTGCGATGAACTTTCCTCTTAAGACTGTTTTCAAAGTGTCCCATAAGTTCAAGTACGTTGTTTCTTTATTTTCATTGAATTCAAAGAAGACTTTAATTTCTTTCTTTATTTCTTCCTTAATCCAGGTATGGTTCAGTAGTTGACTGTTCAGTTTCTATGAGTTTGTAGGCTTTCTGGGGGTAGCATTGTTGTTGAATTCTAACTTTAATCCATGGTGATCTGATAAGACACAGGTGGTTACTAATATTTTTTTGTAACTGTGTAAGTTAGCTTTGCTACCGAGTATGTGGTCAATTTTCGAGAAGGTTCCATGAGCTGCAGAGAAGAAGGTATATTCTTTCCTCTTTGGGTGGAATAATCTATAGATATCTGTTAAGTCCATTTGCTTCATTACCTCCATTAATTCTCTAATTTCTCTGTTAGGTTTCTCTTTGATTGACCTGTCCATTGGTGAGAGAGGAGTGTTGAAGTCTCCTACTATTAGTGCGTGCGGTTTGATGGCTGCCTTGAGTTTTAGTAATGTTTCTTTTACGTGCGTGGGTGCTTTTATATTAGGGGCATAGATATTCAGGATTGAGACTTCATCCTGATAAACTGTTCCTGTTAAGAGTATAAAATGTCCCTCTCCATCTCTTCTGATTGATTTAAGTTTGAAGTCAACTTTGTTAGAAATTAGTATGGCCATACCTGCTTGTTTCTTAGGTCCATTTGCTTGATAAGCCTTTTCCCAGCCCTTTACTCTGAGTAGGTGCCTGTCTTTGTGGTTGAAGTGTGTTTCTTGTAAACAGCAGAATGTTGGATGCTGTTTCGTATCCAATCTCTTAGCCTGTGCCTTTTTATAGGTATTTGAGCCCATTGACATTAAGTGATATTAATGATCAGTGGTTGTTAATTCTGGTCACTTTTTTAGTAGTAGGGTTTGTGTGTTTCCCTTCTTTGAGTTGCGCTGGTGAAGGGTCTCTATAGGTCTGAGTTATTGTGGTCATTGTTGGACTCCTTGGTTAGTGATTTTCCTTCTATTATTTTCTGTGAGGCTGGATTTGTGGCTACATATTGTTTAAATTTGTTTTTATCCTGGAAAATTTTGTTTTCTCCATTTATAGTGAACGAAAGCCTGGCTGGGTATAGTAGTCTGGGCTTGCATCCATGGTCTCTTAGTTTTTGCAGTACATCTATCCAGGACCTTCTGGCTTTCATGGTTTCCATAGAGAAGTCAGGTGTAAGTCTGATAGGTTTACCTTTATAAGTAACTTGGCCTTTTTCCTTTGCGGCTCTTAATATTCTTTCTTTATTCTGTATGCTTTGTGTTTTGATTATTATATGCCGAGGGGATGTTTTTTTTTTTTTTGATCCAGCCTATTTGGTGTTCTGTATGCTTCTTGAACCTTCATAGGTACATCTTTCTTCAGGTTGGGAAAGTTTTCTTCTGTAATTTTATTAAGTATATTTTCTGGACCGTTGAGCTGCACTTCTTCTCCTTCTTCTACTCCAATTATTCTTAGGTTTGGTCTTTTTATTGTGTCCCATATTTCCTGAATGTTTTGTGATGAGAGTTTGTTGGACTTGCTGTTTTCTTTGATCAGTGCATTTATTTTCTCTATGTTATCTTCAGAATCTGAGATTCTTTCTTCTATCTCTTGTATTCTGCTGGTTATGCTTGTTTCTGTAGTCTCTATTCGTTTACCTAGATTTTCCATGTCCAGCCGGCCCTCTGTTTGTGTTTTCTTCTTTGCCTCCATTTCAGTTTTCAAGTCATGAACTGTTTCCATTATCTGCTTGATTGTTTTTCCTTGGTTTCCTAGGGTATCATTCACTGATTTATTCAATTCCTCAAACTTTCTGTTATACTTCTCATCCATTTCTATAAGGGCATTTTTTATATGCTGTTTAAGGGCCTCTATCACTTTCATAAAGTCAGTTTTTTCTACTTCTTCTTGATTAAGGTGTTCATGTCCTCCTGTTGTGAGGTCGCTGGGTTCTGGTGGTTTCATGTTGTTTTTCAGATTGTTGGGTGAATTCTTGCATTGGCGCCTGCCCATCTCTTCCTCTGAATGCTCCCCTATGGATCTTCTTTTACAGGATCAGGTCTTCTTGCCCCCTGATGTACCTTCCCAGTGATGTCACTCCCCAGTGATGTTTCTCCTGGTGACCAGATCAGATCTCTGTGCTCCTTGGGTAGCTCGCAAACAAAGGGCCCACCCCGCTTGCTGTAGGCAGGCTATGGAGACAGAGGAACTACCACCGTCCCCTTTGCCCTCCCGATTTGGGTTCAGTCCCAGCGCCCAAGCAGGCTGAACTGGGAGGTGCTATGCCGCCAAAGAGTGAGTTTGTTCCTTTTAAACTGACAAACCTACCAGTCATCAAACTGTACCAGAGTTCTTGAGAAGGATAAATTTTACCTGAGTTATTGATTTAAAAATGACAGAGACTTACTTGATTGGAACAGGAACATGAAATGAACAGTGAAACAGAACTTGTAGAAGGTGAGGTAGATGCTCCCAGGTATCCGCCCCAAGACAGGCTAAGCCACCGTGGGAGGAGGCGGAATTGCCAGGAGAGCCTGCCTAGTTTCCTAGCACCAAAGTTGTAAAACAGCATGTGAGAGACCTTGACAGGACTGGGCCACAAGGTGGGTAAGAGCCAGAGGCCTCACAGCTAGTAGGAGACAAATATGCCATGCAGGCAGAGCTTAAGTGAGAAGTTCAATGAAAGAGGAGTCAAGGAAAGGGAAAGAGAAATACAGAGAGGAAGGGGAAGATGGCTAAGGACGTTAAGCAATTCCTTAAGTGCCTCTCAGTCATTAGATATTCCTCTGTTGAGAATTCTCTGTTTAGATCTCTACCCCATTTTTAATTGGATTATTTGGTATTTGATATCTAGTTGCTTGAGATCTTTGTATATTTTGGAGATTAGCCCTTTGTCCAAAGTGGGGTTAGTGAAGATTTTTTTTTTTCACATTCTGTAGGTTGTCATTTTGTCTTGTTGTCTCTGTCCTTTGCCTTATGAAGGCGTAAATCACAAACAGTTTGGAATTATGATTAATAGAATGGTTATTTATTTAAAGGGAAAAAACTTACAGATCACCATCCCAGACAACAGCCCTCTGTGCAATCAGGAAAAGAGTCTAGTAGCCAGAAGCAGAGCCGGAAGCAGAGCCTGAAGCAAGAGAGAGAGCAGAGGGCTGCTGCTGCTTTTTTTAAAGAGAGAGAGAGACCACGCCCCAGTGGGCTGGTATCTCAGTGGCTATTGGCTGTAGGAGCAGAAGGAGCTCCCATAGCACCTCCCCCTTTTGTTTAAGTAAGAGAGCTCTAAACCTACTACGAAATTATATACAATAAGAACAAATATCCTATTCTAATTAGCTTAAGTCTTGTATAATAAATAACTTGGCCAAGTCATGAGAGGAAAGTAACTACATTTATATAGACTTCAACCCCATCAAAAATCTGAGAAGGGAAATAATGTTACCTGAGTAATTAGGAAGTGCAATCAAACAACTTCCAAAACATGCAACAAATTACAGAGACAACTGGCTACCTGGGCAATCACCCAAAGTCATGTTTGCAGCATTGAAGCAACCAACTTTGGCTAAGGCCTAGAATAACTGACAGATTATTTTTAACAGGCAAGATATTTTTCAAAACTGTCTTGCCCTGTCTTGGCAAGATTTGACAGTTCTGCTTATCCATTTCCGGATACTATGTATTTTGTCAGTAGTTGAGGTATGGGCAGTTCCTTGCCCAGAGACCGGTTTTGCCAAGAAGACAAGCTCCAAGTCTTTAGTGCTCAACAATCTCTCGGGAATAGATCTGTGTTGCCAGAAGCAACTGTGTCTCACTACCACAGAACTCTAAGATTAAAATAAATGCCATTTTCTACAGCTCTTTGAAGAGGTTGAAGATTATTTATACAGAATATAATCTCTATGTATCTTATTGCTTTAGCTAGAACTTCAAGACTATGCTAAAAAGATATGGAGAGATGGATAACCTTGTCTTGTTGCTGATTTTAGTGGAATTGTTTTGAGTTTCTCTCCATTTAGTTTGATGTTGGCCGTTGACTTGTTGTATATTGCCGTTATTATGTACAGGTATGTTCCTAGACTCCCTGATCTTTCCAAGACCTTTATCACAAAGAGGTGTTGGATTTTTGTCAAAGGCCTTTTCCACATCTAATGAGATGATCAGGTGGGTTTTTTCTTTCAGTTTGTTTATATGGTAGACTACACCATTGGATATTTGTGTGTTGAACCATCCCTGCATCTCTGGGATGAAGCCAACTGATCATGGTGATTTTTCTGATGTATTCTTGAATTCAGTTTGCCAGTATTTTTTTAATATTTTTGCATCAATGTTCATGAAGGAGATTGGTCTGTAATTCTCTTTCTTGGTTGCATCTTTGTGTGGTTTGGGTACCAGGGTAACAGTCACCTCGTAAAAAGTTTGGCAATGCCCCTTCTGTTTCTATTGTGTGGAACAATTTGAAGAGTATCGGTTAGCTCTTCTTTGAAATTCTGGTAGAGTTCTGCACTGAAACCATCTGGGCCTGGGCTTTTATTTTTTGGGGAGATTTTGATGGCTGCTTCTATATCCTTAGAGGTTATAGGTCTATTTAAATTGTTTATCTGTTCTTGATTTAATTTTGGTATGTGGTACCTATCCAGAAAATTGTTCATTTCCTTTAAATTTTTCAGTTTTATGGAGTACAAGTTTTTGAAGTATGACCTAATGATTCTCTGGATTTCCTCAGTATCGGTTCTTATGTCCCCCTTCTCTCTTCTGATTTTGTTAATTTGAGTGTTATTTCTGTTTTTTGGTTAGTTTGGATAAGGGTTTGTCTATTTTGTCAATTTTCTCAAAAAACCAACTCTTTGCCTCATTGATTCTTTGAATTGCTTGGGTTGGAGTTTTCCTTCTAGTACTTTCTATAGGACTGAATTTGTGGATAGGTATTGTTTAAATTTGATTTTATTGTGGAACATCTTGTTTTCTACATTTATAGTGATTGAAAGCTTTGCTAGGTATAGCAGTCTGGACTGGCATCCATTGTCTCCATAGTGTCTTCAGAACATCTATCCAGGACCTTCTGAATTTCATAGTTTCCATTGAGAAGTCGGGTATAATTCTGATAGGACTGCTTTGTATGCTACCTAGTCTTTGTCCTTTGCAGTTCTTAGTATTATTTCTTTATTCTGTATGTTTAGTGTTGTGATTATTATGGGGTGAGGGCACTTTTTTTTTTGGTCCAATCTATTTGTTGTTCTGTAAGCTCCTTGTACTTTCATAAGCAAGTCCTCCTTTAGGTTGAGAAAGTTTTCTTCTACAATTTTGGTAAATGTATTTTCTGTGCCTTTAAGTTGGACTTCTCCTTCTATCCCTATTATTCTTGGTTTGGTCTTTACACTTTACACAGTATCCCAGATTTCCTGGATATTTTATGTTAAGTGTTTATTGGATTTAACATTTTCATTGGCCAATGAGTCTATTTCCTCTATTGTAACTTCGACACCTGAGATTCTCTCTTCCATCTCTTGTATTCCGTTGGTTATACTTACATCTGTAGTTCCTGATTGCTTTCCCATATTTTCCATTTCCAGAATTCCCTCCATTTGTGTTTTTCTTTATTGCCTCTATTTCAGTTTTCAAGTCTTGGACTGTTTTAACTGTTTGCTTCACCTGTTCAATTGTTTTTTTTTTTCTAAATTTTCTTGGGTTTCATTGATTTCTTCCAATTTTTTGTTTGTACTTTTTTCATTTCTTTAAGGGAATTTTTCATTTCCTTTTTAAGGATCTCTATCATCCTTATAAAGTTATATTTAAGGTAGTTTTCTTCTGTTTCATCTGTATTAGGGTGTTCAGGTCTTGGTGGTGTAGAACCACTAGTTTCTGGTGGTGTCATATTGCTCTTTATGTTGTTGAAGGTGTCCTTACACTGCCATCTACGCATCTCTTCCTCTGATTGGTGCAAGTGAGGCCTATGACTTAGGTGGTGGCACTTCCTCCAGTTCTAGCAATAGCAATAAGACAACATAAGGGGATTGGAAAGGAAGAAGTTAAACTTTCGTTATTTGCAAATGATACGATAGTATACATAAGCGATCCCAAAAACTCTACCAAAGAACTCCTACAGCTGATAAACAGCTTTAGTAATGTGGCAGAATACAAGATCAACTCAAAAAAATCAGTTGCCTTCCTATACACTAAGGATAAGGAAGCAGAGAAGGAAATCAGAGAACCATCACCATTCACGATAGCCACAAACAGCATAAAATATCTTGGGGTAATTCTGACCAAGGAAGTGAAAGATCTATTTGACAAAAACTTTAAGTCTTTGAAGAAAGAAATTGAAGAGGACACCAAAAAATGGAAGGATCTCCCTTGCTCTTGGATTGGGAGGATCAACATAGTAAAAATGGCAATTCTACCAAAAGCAATCTATAGATTCAATGCAATCCCCATCAAAATACCATCAAAATTCTTCACAGACCTTGAGAAGACAATAATCAACTTTATATGGAAAAACAAAAAACCCAGGATAGCCAAAACAATCTTATACAATAAAGGATCATCTAGAGGCATTACCATCCCTGACTTCAAACTCTATTACAGAGCTACAGTAATGAAAACAGCTTGGTATTGGCATAAAAACAGAGACGTTGACCAATGGAATCGAATCAAAGACCTTGATTTTAATCCACAAACCTATAAACACCTGGTTTTTGACAAAGAAGCTAAAATTATACATTAGAAGAAAGAAAGCATCTTTTAAAAAAATGGTGCTGGCATAATTGGTTGTCAACCTGTAGAAGAATGAAAATAGATCCATATCTATCACCATGCACAAAACTCAAGTCCAAATGTATTAAAGACCTCAATATTAATCTGACCACACTGAACCTGATAAAAGAGAAAGTGGGAAGTAGCCTGCAATAAATGTGCACAGGATACCACTTCTGATGTATAACCCCAGTAGCACAGACAATAAGAACAACAATGATTAAATGGGACCTCCTGAAACTGAGAAGCTTCTGTAAAGTGAAGGACACAGTTATTAAGACAAAAAGGCAACTTACTGAATGGGAGAAGATCTTCACCAACCCTGCATCAGACAAAGGTCTAATCTCCAAAGTATATAAAGAACTCAAGAAATTAGACATTAAAAATTATAAATAACCCAATTAAAAAATGGGGTGCTGAACTCAACAGAAAATCTCATCACAAGAATTTCAAATGGCCAAAAGATACTTAAGGACATGTTCAAATTCCTTAGCTATCAGGGAAATGCAAATCAAAACAACTTTGAGATACCATCTTACACCTGTCAGAATGGCTAAAATCAAAAACACCAATGATAACCTATGCTGGAGAACATAGGGGAACACTCACCGATTGCTGGTAGGAATGCAAACTTGTGCAACCACTTTGGAAATCAGTGTGGTGGTTTCTCAGAAAATTGGGAGTCAACCTACCTCAGGATCCAGCAATACCACTCTTGGTGTATATATATATATATATGTGTGTGTGTGTGTGTGTGTGTGTGTGTGTGTGTGTGTGTGTGTGTACCCAAGAGATGCCCTATTATACAACAAAAGCATTTGTTCAACTATGTTCATAGAAGCATTATTTGTAATAGCCAGACTCTGGAAACAACCTAGATGCTCTTCAATGGAAGAATGGATAAAGAAATTGTGGAACATATACACATTAGAGTACTACTTAGCGGGAAAAAAAGACATCTTGAATTTTGCATGCAAATGGATGGAAATAGAAAACACTATCCTGAGTGAGATAACCCAGACCCAAAAAGATGAATATGGTATGTACTCACCCATTAGTGGATTCTAGTCATAAACAAAGGACATTGAGCCTATAGTGCACTATCCTGGAGAAGCTTAGTAATAAGGTGAACCCAAAGAAAAACATATTTAAATCCTCCTGGAAATTGGAAGCAGGCAAGATTTCCAAGCAAAAGTTGGAAGCATGGGGGTGGGGGGAGGGGAAAGGGGGAAAGAAAGGGGAGAAGGGAAGGGTTGGGGAGAGCTTGGGAGAGTTGGAAGGTTTAGATGGAGGAAGGAAAGATATGGGAGCAGGGAAGGAGATAATCTTAATTGAAGGAGCCATTTTGGGGTTGGCAAGAGGCTTGGCTCTGGAGGGGTTCCCAGGTGTCCACGGGGATGTCCCCAGCTAGGAGCCTGGGCAGTGGAGGAGAGGGTGCCTGAACTGGCTTTGTTCCATAGTCAGACTGATGACTATCTTGAATATCACCATAGAACCTTTATCCTGCGATGGATGGATAGAGACAGAGACCCACATCAGATCACTGGACTGAGTTCCCAAGGTCCAGACGAAGAGCAGAAGAAGGGAGAATATGAGCAAGGAAGTCAGGACCATGAGGGGTTGGTTCACCCACTGAGACAGTGTGCTTGAGCTAATGGGAGCTCACCAAATCCAGCTGGACTGGGACTGACAAGCATGTCATCAAACTGGACCCTCTGAATGTGGCTGACAATTGAGGCAGACTGAGAAGCCAATGATAATGGCACTGGGATCTGTCTCTACTGCATGTACTGGCTTTTGGGGATCCTGCTGTATTTGAATGCATAACTTCCAAAGCCTGGATGGAGGGAGGAGGGCCTTGGACTTCCCACAGAGCAGGGGGAGGGAGAGAGAAAGAGAGAAAAAGATTTTAAAGCACTGCATCCATTCCTCTGGTTCTCTTCACTCTTGTTGCTATGGAAGTTGACTCTGACACTGAAAGGCTAGTAAAGGAAATTTTTTTCTCAAAAAAAGGGGGGGGGGGGTTTAATAGGTGGACTTGAATCTAACCTGACTTAGGAGCAGTTGTTGGCCAGCTCTTGGGTGCAACCCAATAAAAATCAAGTTTGCTTCAAATTCAGCTCAAATTATGGTAGTGGCCTTATTCTCACCGTAGGGATTAACAAGAGCCCTCCCAAATAAAACACAAACAATCCAAGTACATTAAACATACAAATAATGTGTGAAGTGAGCGATCACAGAAGAGGGGCTTAATTCATCAAACAAACAAATGGAAAGAAACTCGACTTCACCTTGGGTAGGGAAATGAAATGTAAGTAGCAATGGCTTCTTATTTTTTTCACTTAACAGAGTCACAGTGCTTCATTTAAAAGAAGGACGAGGACTGGAGGAGGAGAAGAGAAGGGAAGGGCGTAGGGAAGAAGAGAGGAGAAGGGAAGGGAAGGGAAGGGAAGGGAAGGGAAGGGAAGGGAAGAGAAGGGAAGAGAGGGAAAAGGGAAGGGAAGGAAAAAGCAGTAACAGAAAAAATAACAACACCAGCACCTACAAATATACTGAGACAGGCACTCCTATTTCTAGTGGGAATGTGGCTTGTGACTGCACACTGGTAAGTTGAGAGGACAATATCTATTTGAAATCCTACATCTGGACTGGAGAGATGGCACGTCACATATGAGCTTCTCTTCCAGAGGACCAGGGTCATTCCCAGCACATATGGCAGCTCACAGCTGTCTGTAACTCCAATCCCATGGGATCTGATGCTCCAGGGGGCACCAGGCATGTACATGGTGGACAGACATACATGCAGGCAAAACATCCATACACATAAATAAATGAATAAATTAAAATTTAAAAAATAAATCCCACATCTGAGACTCCACCCTATATAAATGTTTACTAAAGAATTGACTATAGACGCAACAAAAATAAACTGGAATTACCCTTCATGCCCTCAAAGGTGGAGAAACTTCATGGTCAGAGTACATTCATTTCTTGGGATATTATGCAGCTATTACAATTAATGAGGTTTTTATCTAGATATCTATTTGCTATGACCCACACACATCCAAATGAACAAATAAACAAGTTTTATAAAAACACTGACAGTATGTTTTCAGATGTGAAAAAAGATCTGAACACAAAGATCATAATGTTAATATTTATTATCTGAAAATGTATATTAATTACTTAATGTGATAAGGAGGAGCCTGTGAGTCATATAATTCTGTGGGTAAAATGCTTGCTGAGTTTCTGTGGGTTACTGTTGTGATGAAACACTATGATCCAAAGCAACTTAGGGAGGAAAGGTTTTATTTGGCTTACACTTCCACATCACTGTTTATAATGGAAGGGAATCAGGACAGAAACCCAAACAGGGCAGGACCCTGGAGGTAGGAGCTGATGCAGAGGCCATAGAGGGGGGCTACTGACTGGCTTGCTCCTCGTGGCTTCCTCAGCCTGCTTTCTGGTAGAAATGTTATGGTACCATTCACAATGGTCTTGGCCCTTCCCCATCAATCAGTAATTAAGAATATACTATAGGCTTGCCTACAACCTGCTCTCATGGTGGTATTTTCTCAGTTAAGGTTCCCTCCTCTCAGATGACTTTAGCTCTTATCAAGTTGACATAAAAATATTCAGCACACCAAGCAAGACTGAGAACCTGAATTTGACCCTGAGAACCATATGGAAAGGTGGGAGGAGAATGGTTGTCCTCTGAATTCCCCACGTACAGCTGCACATGTGTACAGAGCAATAATAATAAACAAAAACATATAAAGAAAATAAAATGAATAACATCAAAGCAGAAAATACTTGCAGCTGAGTGGTGGACACTCAGAGTCCCAGCTACTCAGGAAACCCGAGCAAGAAGTTCACTCGAGCCTGAGTTCAAGGTCAGAGTGAGCAACATAGCAAGACCTTGTATCGGAAAAGAAAAACATCAGGGCTGGGGAGATGACTCCGAGGGTAAAAGCAATTGTCCCACAAGCTCAATGACCTGAGTTCAATTTCTAGAACCCACGTAAAAAAACTGGATTCTAGCTTGGCCTTCTAGAAGGGAGTGGGAAGAGGCTCATAAGGCCCCACCCCACCTGAGTAGCTATTGAGAGATGGTGGCTCTTGGGGAAGGAAAGTCAGTTTTTCTTTAAGGATGTGGCTCCTGGTAGAACAACCACACTCCAGTAGATGGCCTCACACCCACACACAAGTATATGGACATCACAAATTGGAGTTAATGGGTTGGGTTATTAAATATAAATAAATAAATAAATAAATAAATAAATAAATAGCAAAATGAAGTTGTGGGTATGGGGAGGTGGGGTGTATCTAGGAGGAGTAGGGAAGGAGCTGGGGTGATTGTGACCAAAATGTAGTGTATGAAATCCTCAGAGAATAAACAAAAATATTTTGAATGGAATACTTTGGCATTGTATCTGCAGAATTCTTATGGGGAGATGGCAGGCAAAGACAGAAGAATCTGAGGAACACTGGCAGGTCAGCTTGCCTGGAGTATAAATCACAGCAGCAGATACAAGAGAGACCGTACCTCAGCAAGATGGAAGGGAGAACCAATCCCCACATGACCTTCACATTGGCAATGTGATAGATGTATGTGCGCAATTATATAAAATTTAAAAAAATATCTTTTGCCTTCAAAGAAACTGAACTTTTTCTAGACCTTGCAGGAAGACCCAGAGTGAAACAGAAGTGGGAGAGAGGAAAGGATGAAGAGAGGAAGGTGGGGGACATGAGAGATGGCTCAGTGGTTAAGATCACTGTCTGCTCTTCTAAGAGACCCAGGTTCAATTCCCTGCACCCACATGGTGGGTTACATCTGTAACTCCAGTTCCAGGATGTCTGATACCCTTTCCTGGCCTAAGTAAGCACTACACATGCAGTGGCACACAGACAAACATGCTGACCAAACACCCACACACATAAAAACTAGAAATAAATTAAAAACAAAAGCAATAAAAGAAAAGCACCAGCTGTTTCATCTGCTCTTTATGCCAGTACCCTTTCTGCAGAATGTTATACTAAGCTCTGCTTTGCTGTTGCTAGTCTTGTGTTTAGAATAACACAGAAGGTTGTTCCCCCATCATCCACGTGTCTCTGTATAAATCCTTGTAAAAAGGAACAAGAACCTGGGAACTCCAGCAGCTGACCTCCTGACTCAGATCCATCCTTGTCATGCCAAGCACCATTCAAAATTAAATACGTGATAATTTATTTAGTCAGTGTGTATTGATCGACTGCTTAGTATTTTCCAGAAACTTTCTTTGGTGACACAAGTGACATGAATCCTTTTTAACGGAGTTTCCACACAGACACAGTGAAAGGTCCTGCTCAGGCTCTTCTGGACACTGAGGACTTGGCTCCTCCCGCCCAGGACCATCTTGCTTAGGGGCTTCTGAGTTGAGAATGGGTACAAGAGGGGAAATCACTAACACCTGCTCTAGTTCCTCACGTGATTCCCAAACCACCTGCTTCCCTCAGAGAACAGGTCACGTGGGACAAGAACGGAAACAAAATAATTAGCATCCTCCTTCTTAACAAAGAGCTTGGGGATGGAGTCCCCAAGAGTCCCCAAATATAAGTATCTGCCAGGGCCCTTGGCTTTCTACTCATCTGCCCCGGGCTGGGGGCACATCTGAGTTTTTCTCCCAAGGACAGCAGGTTCATCTCAGCTGTCACAGTGAATGACTTCCTGTGCCCTTCCTGGGGTCTGAGCCCTGACCTCTGTTTGTTCTGGTGGATAATGAATAAGGAAGGCTGCTGAGAAGAACCCTTCTTTGTTGATGCCATTCTGGTGAGCAAGGGAGGGAAGGACAGAGAACAATAAGATGGAAGAGGCTGAAGAAAGGGAACTCAGCTCCTTCCTGACTGGAGGATGGTGGGGGTGGACAATTGTAGACCGGAGAGATAAATAGGAGGGGGTCAAACTCAATGTTAGGACATACGTGCAACAACATTTGTGCAAATGGGAGAGTCACAGAACAGGGTCCCCAGAGGGATAGTTCTTCAAATGGTCCTCAGACCAGCTCTTTTTGGGCATTTAAAAGCTCCCCACACCGCAATGGGGATGGTCCAAAAACTACTATCATAGGGCAACGCAAGTCACCCACCAAAGACAGTTGCAAATGTGTTCATGACAGGGAATCATGGCTTCACCCAGCAGCCCGGAAGAATCTGACATTGCCCTGCAAACGCCTCAAACTCAAACCCCACCCCTGTCTTGCAAAGTAAGACCAGTCTTGGGATTGATTGGTGAGCAGGGAGAGGATGCTAATGACCTTCCTGAATTCCCTGTCCGGTGTCTTCCACCTCAAGGAGCCTGCCTTACATCTGCCTCCTCTGCTCTCACAGCACCTTGGGGCAGGGCAGTCATCATCACACCTGTTGACTTTCTTTCTCCTCCTCTGTGTTCTGTTTCTTTGTTTTGGTGTTTGGGTTGGGGGTGTGGTGGGGGTAGGGGCTTGTTTTCTTTCTCCTTTTTGGGGTAATGTAGCCCAAAATAACCTTGAGCTTCTACAGGAATGGCAGGTATGTACTTTACCACTGAACCCTACCTCTAACCAAACACTTTCTTTTCTTTCTTTTTCTTTTTGAATTTTTAAAATTAACTTACAAAGTCATGGACTTCCATGTGAGATTTTCATACATATTTCATTTTGATTCATTATCTTCCCCTTCTCCATCATCTCCCTTCCCCCATTTACCCCATTTCCCCTCCCACTTCCACTCTCCTTTTTGATGTTACCACACCTGTTCCCTTAGACCCTTTCCCCCCATCCAGTTAGAGAAGCTCTTTTTTTACATAATTGTTTATGGGGGAGTGGGCGTGTGTGTGTGTGTGTGTGTGTGTGTGTGTGTGTGTATAGTGTGTGTGTGTGTGTGTATATAGTGTGTGTGTGTGTGTGTGTGTATATAGTGTGTGTGTGTGTGTATATATAGTGTGTGTGTGTGTGTGTATAGTGTGTGTGTGTGGGCGTGTGTGTGTGTATATAGTGTGTGTGTGTGTGTGTGTGTATATAGTGTGTGTGTGTGTGTGTATATAGTGTGTGTGTGTGTGTATATAGTGTGTGTGTGTGTGTGTATATAGTGTGTGTGTGTGTGTGTATAGTGTGTGTGTGTGGGCGTGTGTGTGTGTGTGTGTGTATATAGTGTGTGTGTGTGTGTGTGTATATAGTGTGTGTGTGTGTGTATATAGTGTGTGTGTGTGTGTATGTGTGTGTGTGTGTGTATATAGTGTGTGTGTGTGTGTGTGTGTGTATATAGTGTGTGTGTGTGTATATATAGTGTGTGTGTGTGTGTATAGTGTGTGTGTGTGGGCGTGTGTGTGTGTATATAGTGTGTGTGTGTGTGTGTATATATAGTGTGTGTGTGTGTGTGTATATAGTGTGTGTGTGTGTGTGTATATAGTGTGTGTGTGTGTATATAGTGTGTGTGTGTGTGTATGTGTGTGTGTGTGTGTGTATATAGTGTGTGTGTGTGTATATAGTGTGTGTGTGTGTGTGTGTGTGTGTATATATAGTGTGTGTGTGTGTATAGTGTGTGTGTGTGTGTGTGTATATAGTGTGTGTGTGTGTATATAGTGTGTGTGTGTGTGTGTGTGTATATAGTGTGTGTGTGTGTGTGTGTGTGTGTGTGTGTGTGTGTGTGTGTGTTTGTATAGGGGGGTAGAGGACAACCTGTGGAAATCAGTTCTCTCTCAATGATGTGGGTTTCTGGGATTGAACTCAGGTCTTCAGACTTGGCAACAAGCACCTTTACCCACTGAGCCATCTTGCCTGCCTATGAGGGTCTCTTTCTAGTTTCCTCACTTTTACCCACATCTCTTCCCATCCCGTGTTCTATCATTTACATTCTAGTCCCATTTCAACAATCCTTAAATCTTTCCGGAGAATATTGTTCTTTGGAAGGCAGGGAGATACATTTACAACTGAATGCCCTTTCCCTTGCACTGAATTTGTGAAAAGAGCCCCACAGAGAGAACAGAGGAGCCCCACGTGGTGAAGATAAACCTAGATTTAGACTCAGGTCTGGGGATGCAGACCTGCAATCCCAACTACCCTGGAGGCATTTAATGACAACCAGGGCTGTAGAGTGAGTTCACGACCAGCCTGGACAAGTTAGTGAGATCATGCCTCAAAAGAAAAAGTAAAAAAAAAAAAAAAATGAGCTGGCAATGGAACTCAACAGTAGGACACTTGCCCAGCTTGTGCAATCCCTAGCACCACACACATACATACACACACACACACACACACATGAGACACTGGGTATTTATAAGTTGAGTGATCTCAGGAGCCCTCTCAACCTCAACAACTTCAGAGTCGTGAGAGCTATTTACAAACTTTAAAGAAAGACTGAGTTTTGGAGCAGGTGGTGATCTGGGTCTGGGCCAGATGTTTTCAAGTTCTTGGTCTCTTATCCCAAGAATTTTAAACTGGGGCCCACACAGACTTGAGAAAGAATCAAAAAACCTATTCAGAACAAAGAAAGACAGGGAGCCATATTTTTATGGGCTTCCAGAGGAGTCTGCTTACTGAGGGGAGTTATGTGGGCAGTTCCCATAGATCAGGTGATACAGTCATTTCTCTGTTGCCCGTGTCTCTTCCCATACTGCATCATTTTAATCATATGTACACCCAATTATGCATGGGCATAACATAGTAAATAGAAGTCTCCTAAAGCACTGCTAGAGCTTCGCCTTACTGTGCCTATACCCAAAACCCAAAATGGGTTAATTTAAGATATGAAAGAGCTAGGTAGGAATACACCTAAGCTATTGGCTGAACAGTGTTGTTGTTAATATAGTTTCTGTGTGATTATTTGGGTTTGGGCGGCCGGGAAACAAATGAGCAGTCTCTGTTTACATAAACTGTTTACATAAACTGTTTACACACTTGAACAGAAACCGTCTCACCGTGACTGTGAGCAGGGAAACCTACAGCATTGTTCAAAGATGGGAGGACATGGATTCTAGTGTGGGTAGGGAGGACATGGATTCTAGTGTGGGTAGGGAGGACATGGATTCTAGTGTGGGTAGGGAGGACGTGGATTCTAGTGTGGGTAGGGAGGACATGGATTCTAGTGTGGGTAGGGAGGACGTGGATTCCAGTGTGGGTAGGGAGGACATGGATTCTAGTGTGGGTAGGGAGGACGTGGATTCTAGTGTGGGTAGGGCCTGGGGGGGGATCCCTAGGTTGCTGGGTGCAGTCTGGAAAGGGATATGTGTGTATAGAACATGCAGGGAAGGAATTCGGATATTAAGTAGGTTGTTGATGGGGTACATAACCCAAAAGCAGGTTCCTTTATTTGTCTACCAGGCTCTGCTACCATCTACTGAATTGTGTCATTTTAATTAATCCCAAACCTGATTTTGATGGTTGCAGCTGTTACTGTAATTGTATTACTTAATTAAATATTACTAGCAAGCAAACAAAAATTCTTTTTCAAAGTGATGAGGATCAAACTCAGGGTCAGATACAGGCTAGACAAGGGCTCTACCACTGAGCTATGCCTCCAGCCCTTAACACAACCTTTAAAACTATTTTTTTGAGTTCCATAGGCAAAGGTCACCCACCTTGAACAACATCCAAGTTGATCACGTACCTCAGTCAGGGATTTGAGACCCTAATTGCCTCAGATTTAGACAGCTTCGAGAATACAAAACCCACTGGAGATAGCCTGAAGAAATTTACCCGAAGCAGGAGGACTTTCACAGAACCTTAAAGGTTCCCACAGGACTAGAGTCCCATCTCTGACTCCAGCTCTGTGTTCTGTTCCAGTAGATGCGGGCAAGGTCTCCATGGAACTGAAAAACCAAACGGTCTTAGAATTCCATCTCATGGGACTCTCGGAAAATCCAGACCTGCAGCCCACCCTCTTTGGACTCTTCCTCTCCATGTACCTGGTCACTGTCTTTGGGAACCTGCTCATCATCCTGGCCATTGTCTCAGACTCTCGCTTGCACACACCCATGTACTTCTTCCTCTGCAACCTGTCCTTGGTTGACATCCTTTTCTCCTCTACCTCTGTCCCCAAGATGCTGGTGAACATCCAGACCCAGAGCACAGCCATCCCCTTCTCGGGCTGCCTTGCCCAAATGTATGCCTTCCACCTCTTCGGGACCATGGACAGCTTCCTCCTGGCAGTGATGGCCATTGACCGGCTGGTGGCCATTGTCTATCCACTGCACTACTCAGTGCTCATGAGCCCACATGTCTGTGGGCTACTGGTGGGTGGGCCATGGGTGATCACTAATCTCCAATCCCTGGTACACACTTGTCTCATGGCCCAACTGACATTCTGTGCAGGGTCAGAAATCCCTCACTTCTTCTGTGACCTCATGCCCCTCCTGAAACTCTCCTGCTCAGACACGCACACCAATGAGTTGGTGATCTTTGCTTTCGGCATCATCATGGGCCTCAGCCCATTGTCCTGCATCCTAGTCTCCTACATCTGCATTTTCAGGGCAGTCTTCCGGATCCCTTCTGCTCAGGGCAAGTGGAAAGCCTTCTCTACTTGTGGCTCACACCTCACCGTGGTGTCGTTGTTCTATGGGACCATCTTTGCTGTATACTTACAGCCAGCATCCCCCACCTCCTCCCAGAAAGACAAGATAGCTGCATTAATGTGTGGGGTGGTCATCCCTACACTGAACCCCTTTATCTACAGCCTAAGGAACAAGGACATGAAGGCAGCCCTGAGGAAGCTTGGCAGCAAAGCAGTCTTATCCCACTCATAGGGAAGAACAGTGACCAGGCACCCACCATGTTTTGGAACCACTGTTAGCTACTTGGGATTCAGGGATGAGCCCCAGTCCTGTTCTCAAGTTGTCCAAAGTCTAGCGTGGAGCAGAGCCACTTAATAAAACCTTACAGTAAAACGTGGTCAATGTGTCATAACGAAATGGATGGCTTGGTAATTAGAAGCAGTCAGTGTGGGGTCTTACAGGGGCCCCAAGTTCAGTGTCTCAGCATCCTGAATGTTGGGATGACAGGTGTTCAACAGCTAGATAGGGAAGTTTGTGATTTTCTTATGTGGCAGCACCAGAGAACCCCTATGGTCATTTGGGAAGAGTTGGTGACTTGCAAAGATTGTGTCTAAATATGTCTGGTTTGTGGCCCATTCTGTATTGAGGAAAAACATATGAAGGATTAAAAGGTTTTTTGCCTGCTCTTGGGAGCCTTTTCCTCCTACTGGGTTACCTCACCCAGACCTGATATGAGGGTTTTTAACTTAGTGTATCTTGTTAAGCTGTATTTGGTTGATAGCCCTGGGATGCCTGCTCTTTTCTGAACTGAAACAGAGAAGGAATAATGTTGAAGGAGCTGCGGGCTGCATTCCTGCAGCACAACTCCCGGCCACCTGGCTAGCTTATGCCCGAAATAACAACGCACAAACTGTATTCATTTAAACACTGCTTGGCCCATTATATCTAGCTTCTTCTTGACTAACTCTCATATCTTGCTTAACACATATCTAGTAATTTGTGTAGCACCACGAGGTGGTGTCTTACCGGGAAAGACATGTCTGACCTGCATCCATCTTGGGCTGGAGCTTCATCTCATCTGCCCTGGAAAGGAGAGGCTTGGCGTCTGGCTCACTTCCCTTCTTCGCAGCATTCTGTTCTGTCTACTCCACCTACCTAATTTTCTGACCTATCAGGCCAAGCAGTTTTCTTTATTGATTAACCAGTGAAACAACAGACTGACAAATGACCTTCCCACATCAGAGTAAATCTGTGGGAGAGGGAACTGAGAGGAATGGGGAGAGGGGAAATTTTGGTTTGCTGTGTGAGAGAACAGTAAATAGACAGACAGACAGACAGACAGACAGACAGATAATTTCACCAATGGGCTTGCTGGGTATCAGGAACAAAAAGATGCTGAAAGCTAGGATTCACCATCAGCTAAGAACTAAACTCATTTTATCTGCCAGTCATTACATTTATTATTTTTTGAGACAGGGTCTCTATGTAGCCCTGGCTGGCCTTGAACTCACTATGCAGACTAGGTTACCCTTGAACTCATAGAAATCTACCTGCTTCTGACTGTGAAGTGCTAAGATTAAAGGCATACACCAACATGCCAGGCAATTTATCACATTTTAAACAATATCCCTGAGCTGGAGAGATGGCTCAGAGGTTAAGAGCACTGATTGTTGTTCCAGAGGTCCTGAGTTCAATTCTCAGCAACCACCTGGTGGCTCACAACCATCTGTAATGAGATCTGGCGCCCTCTTCTGGCCTGCAGGCATATATGCAGGCAGAACACTGTATACAAAATAAATAAATAAATCTTTAAAAAAAATATCCCTAAGTAAAATGTCCCCCTGGGGTAGCTGGGACTTGACAGGTGAAACTGCTACTATGGTAACTGAGATCAAAACCCTGGACCCTAGTCTTGACAAGGACACAGGATTGCTTAAATGTGTCATTTTTTTTTACTTAGTTTTTATTCATAATCATAAACTTAACTCTGCAATCCAGCTAGACTTGAAGGAGAATGAGGAAAATATGGAACCCAAAGAACTTCAGCGAGAGCCGAGATTACAGGGTACTGAGAGCAGATGGGGCTGGGGTTCTCTCCTGAGCTACAGAAGGAATGGTCTGGTGGGTAAGAAGCCCGCAAGTCAAAAGAATTAGAGTTGTCCACAGTCGGAAATGGTGATCTTCTTGCTGGTCTTGTCATTTCCTGGACCCAAAACACTCCATGGCTTCCACAATGTTCATACCTTCTTTCACCTTCCCAAAGATGACATATTTGCCATCCAGCCACTCAGTCTTGGTGGTGCAGATAAAAAAACTGGGAACCATTTGTGTTTGGTCCAGCATTTGCCATGGACAAGATGCCAAGACCTGTATGCTTCAGGATGAAGTTCTCATCCTCAAATTTTTCTCCGTAGATGGATCTGCTGCCAGTGCCATTATGGCGTGTGAAGTCACCACCCTGGCACATGAATCCTGGAATAATCCTGTGAAAGGAAGAACCCTTATATCCAAATCCTTTCTCTCCAGTGCTCAGAGCACGAAAGTTTTCTGCTGTCTTTGGAACTTTGTCTGCAAACACCTCGAAGGAGATGCGGCCCAAGGGCTCGCCATGGGCCGCGATGTCAAAGAACATGGTGGGGTTAACCATGGCTGCAGCAAGCGGTGAGAGGGGACAGCGGCATATGCAAAGCCTCTAAATGTGCTATTGAGCAGCATCTACAAGTTGCAGCACCAAGGCATGCTGGAGGAGGCTGCTTGTTGGTTCCCGGCTGCTCAGTGGCTCAGCCCCCCAAAATAATCACACAGAAACTATATTATTTAAAACGCTGCTTGGCCCATTAGATCTAGCTTCTTATTGGTGAATTCTCACGTTATTTTAATCTCCATTAGTCTGTGCATCACCATGAGGTTGTAGCCTACCAGCAAAGTGTTAGCACATCTGTCTCAGGCAGCGGCTCCATGGCTTCTCTCTGACCCCACCTCCTTTTTCCCAGTATTCCATTTAGTTTTCCCCACCTATCTCTGTTCCCCTATAGCTCTGCTATAGGCTCAAAGCAGTTCCTTTATTAACCAATGATATTCATAGCATACAGAGGGGAATCCCACATCAGAGGCAAATCCAGTCCACAGTTTGGTTTGGTATAGCTGCCAAATTGGGGGTGGCTTTTACATTTCTCTGTGTTTAATTTGTTTTTATGTCTGTTGTTTGGGGTTTTGTTTTCTTTTTGTAAGATTTACTTTATTTTTCTGCCAGGCAGGTGGCACACACCTTTAATCCCAGCACTCAGAAGGCAGAAGCAAGCAGATCTCTCTGAGTTGCAGGCCAACCTGGTCTACGGAGTGAGTTCCTGGACAGCCAGAGCTATGTAGTGAGTGTAGGACTCAACCATAATAAGCTTGGTAGGAACAGACCACCCAAAGGAAGTTCTTAACTTCCAACCATTATCACCTGCCACTGTAGGACTCAGCTTAATGATAAACTTAATGGAGGCCTGAGCCTCAGTAGTTTATCCTGAGGCAATACCTGGTTGCAGGAAGGACCACAAACTGAGATTACCCAGTCACCACCCAGGAATAGATCATCCAAAGGAAATTCTTAATGTTTCAAACTTCCAACCATTGTAGACAGACTCACCTACCAGTACACACTCACCAGAACACCCCTAGACAAATATCAGCCAATTAGGGGTCCTGAACCTTAGAAACGCCTAACCCCCACCTTTACTACTATAAAAACCCAACTCTAACTGAGCTCGGGGCTCTCCAATTATTCTAATACTTTAGACACACAGAGAGACCAAGTTTGCAAAATTGTATAGAATAAAGGCTCTTTGCTTTTATGTATGGGACTTCATATCCTTGTTGGTTTTGAAGAACTTCACAAATCTGGGCATAACAGTGAGATCCTGTCTCAAAAAACAACAAAGATTTATTTTTTTAATTATGTGTGTGATGGCAGAGATATAAGTATATGCAGGTGCCTGCAATCTGAAAGTCTGGGTCCCCTGGAACAAGAGTAACAGATATTTGAGTCATTCAATGAGATGGAAATCGAAAAAATAAAACTCTCCAGGTCCCTGAGTGGCAGCAGTGGGCAGCAGGCCATGAGGGGCAGCAGGTCCCAGGCAGGGTGAGAGACCTCAGCAGGTCAGTCAGTCCCATGAGGAGCCACACAGCAGGAGAGAGACAGAGATGGATAGGCTTGCCATGCAGAGAAAGTGGGTATTTATTTAGTGGGTTATGGAGAGGAGAGAGAAAGGGAAAAGGGGGAAGAGCAGAGAGAGAGGCAGAGAGAGAGAAAGAAAAATGGGGGAGACTCCTCAGAAAGAGATGGAAAGGGAATGAACTCAGGCTGGAAGTGGAAGGAAGATCCACTTGCCTCGGCAGATGAGGAAGGGAGTAAGCGGGGCTTATCTCTTAAAGGGACAGGACAGACCATTACAATGGGTGCTGGGAACTGAATGCTTAAGGTTTGAGCCATCTCTCCAAGGCCTTGTGTATACTCTTAACATAAAGTGGCTTCCAATTCCTGATCCTTCTTTCTCTGCTTCCTGGGTGCTAGGGCTACAGGCATGGACTATCACACCCACTCTGGTTTTGTCTGTTGTTTTTGTGCATATATTGTGTACATGTCTTTGTGTATATGTGTACCCATGCATATGAAGGCTAGAGGTCAAAACTGAATGTCTTCCAGTCTTTCTCTCACTTTATTTTTTTGTGGCAAGGCCTCTCTCTTGAGCTGGAGTTTACCACGGACCACACTGGCTGCCCAGGAAGCTACAGGAATCTGTCCCTCCCCTCCCCTTCCTGCTGTCCTCAGTGCCAGGGTCACAAGAGTCAACACCATGCCCAGCTTTCACATGGACACTAGGGACCCCAAATCAGGTCCTCATTCTCAAATCATAGGTTCTTCATCGACTGGGCCATCTCTTTAGTGGTGTAGGTGGGTCTTCTTTCTATGTGTTGCTTTCATTGGTTGAATAAAGAAAACTGCCTTGGCCTTTTGATAGGTCAGCCCTTAGGTGGGTGGAGTAGACAGAACAGAATGCTGAGAGGAAGAAGGCAGTGTGGTAGACACCATGGCTCTCCTCTCTGAGATGGACGCTGGTTAGACTCATGCGGTAAGCCACAGTCAAGTGGCAATACACATTAATGGAGATGGCTTAAACGAATATGTGAGAGTTAGCCAATAAGGGGCTGGAGATAATGGGCCAGGCAGTGATTAAATTAATACAGTTTTTGTGTTGTTATTTCGGGGTATAAGCTAGCCAGATGGCGGGACACAGCCCGCTGCTCCACATTACAACAATTTAGTCCCCTGGTTCCATTTTGTTTTGTTTTAGTTTTTTGTTTTATTTTAGTTTTGGTTTATTTGACTTTTTTGTTGGTTGTTTGGTTGGTTTTTTTGTTTTTCAAGACAGGGTTTCTCTCTGTAGATCACACTGGCCTCACCTCACAGCTATATTTGACTTTTCTTGAAGGTAATTTTTTTTTTGCTTGCTTCTTTTAACCTTTATTCTTCTCTCATGAAGATAATTTTCAATATTTATTTGTTTGTTGACTTGTTTTCTTTTTGAAATAGGGTCTCACTGTGCAGCCCTGGCCAACCTAAACTTGAATTCACAGAGATCTGCCTACCTCTGCCTCTTGGGTACAGAGATTAGAGGCATGTATGGAATTTTTCTTATTTGCTTTTATTTTTACAAATGTTTTGCCTGCATATAAATGTACCACATTCATGAAAAATCTGTAGAAGCCAGAAAAGGGCACTTGAACCCCAGGAACTGGAGTTGTGAATCACCATGTAGACGGTGAACATGGAACCTGGGTGTTCTCCAAGAACACCAAGTACTTCTTTTTTAATCGGTTTTTCAAGACAGGGTCTCTCTGTGTAACAGCTCTGGCTGTCCTGGAACTTGCTTTATGTAGACCAGACAGGCCTCGAACTCACAAATATCTGCCTGCCTCTGCCTCTCGAGTGCTGGAATTAAAGGAATAGGCCACCATCCTAGGTATGATGGCAATCATGTCTTTGTTTCAGAAGGATGTGTATAATCATCTTGCAATCCTACCAGTGTTTCGAATGGTTATATGACCACTTATGACTACCTGTTGCTACGACCACCTTGTTATGCCCATGTTGCAACCATGTCTTTGTTTCCGGAGGTCATCAGGACTAACTTGTTATGCTTGTGTTCTACTTCTGTAATCCTGACTATTTTGCCCGCCAAATCCCCCATTTGGAAACGGCCTAACCCTGAACCTCATCTTCATCATATCCAGTGCTGACCTCTCCAACTCCACCTCTGAGAGGCAGCCCATGTACACAACAGAAAAGCTTGCTTGAATGAATTTGGCCGTGATGATTTGGGTCGGTGGTCTTTCTCCTCCCGTCTTTGGGGTTACCTTGGAGCTGAAACACTGCCTCCGAGCAGTCTCCTGAGACTTGGGAAGAGAACAAAACTCACAAATCTGAAAAGCTGATGTTTACAAGATGAACCAGGGCTGCTCCACTAAGTTATGGGGGCTTAAACAACTGCTGGGGAGGAGCCTATGGCCAGAAGCCCTGCTCCAGGAAGGCTCTGCAGCCTCTCAGCTGCTTGCAAGTTACACAGAAAACCCCAGTGTTGTGACTTTCTTAAACGAGTGGGCTTTTCAGTGAGGCAGCTGCCTTTGCTCACATAAGTAACCTCTCACCCATATTCCTGTTAATGAACTCATGGGTTCTCCAAGCCGGACATTGGTGCAATTGTACTTTGGTCTGTTGTGGATTCTCTATTTTTGGTGAGCTGGTGAGCTGGTGTGTGTGTGTGTGTGTGTGTGTGTGTGTGTGTGTGTGTGTGTCAGAGAGAGAGAGAGAGAGAGAGAGAGAGAGAGAGAGAGAGAGAGAGAGAGAAAATTTGGATACAGTTCAGAAATAAAGCACTCCCCTGTGAGAAAGTTCTTTTTTTTTCTATTAAAGACAGTACACTCAACAAGGGCCCATATTTCTTAACCCTTCCCCTTCTCCTTTTACCACTTAACCAAACTCATCATCTTGAATTGTTGAGCTCTTGCTGGTAGAATGGGACACAGTCACCATGTATGCCAGTGATAAAGGAGTCATTTTGGCCAGTGTATTTGCCACCCCAGTTTGGGTCCTAGTGAACTCTTTTTGTGAAAAGAAATCACTCTGCTGAGTCACTTCCACTTTGTCCATGTGTTTCTTTGTTTGATACAGAGATTATTCTTCCCCTAACACTCCCTAATGTTACAAAGCCCTGGGCTTAATGCCCCAATACTGAAAGAAAAAAAAAGTAACAGGAAAAGTCTAGAGTAAATGCAAAGTGTCCATCAAGGAAAGCATTGTCAGGGCAGCTTGTCAGGAGGAAAAGCTCTGCCTCCAACCCAGACCACTAGAACCTAACTTCAACATCCCTCTTAAAGTTTGAGCACCCCTGAGCCTGCCGAGGTCCCTAGAAAACTGGAAAACAGATATTTCATGGGTGGGGGATGATGGTGGATGGGTTGGTTAGTTGATTTTTTTAAATTTATTTATTTGTTATTTATTTTAAGACAGTTTCTCTGTGTAGCCCTATCTTCCCTGGAACTCACTCTATATACAAGACTGGCCTCGAACTCACAGAGATCTGCCTGCCACTGCCTCCCAGGTGCCAGGATTAAAGGTGCATGCTGATTTATCTATTTATTTTTATTTATTTCAGATAGGACCCAGCTATGTTCTCCTGCCTCGCATAGTCTTTGCTCCCAGCGTCTGTGCCTGTATTTGTGGTCGGTATTATTTGCCTGGATTTCTGTTCTGACATTTTTTTCACACAGCCTTTTTACCCAGCATTTCAACCAGGACTTTTCACCTCTCTTTCTGCCAGACTTTTTGCCGTGGTTTTGCTTTTGGCTCTGTTTCCATACCTTTTGCCTAAATTTTTCTGCTAGAATTTTGGCCGGGCCATTATCCCCCAGGATTTTCATCCAGCTTCTGTGCCAAACAGTTTAAGTTTGACCACAAGATGTGCCCAGATTTTCAGCAAGGCAGGAGGCCTAGTCTGGAGTTTGAAGTCAGCCTGTGCTACACACTTAGTCTTGTCTCAAAAAAAAAAAAAAAATCAGCTAACCAATTAACCCATTCACTACTACTCCCGCCCACAAAATATCTGTCGTTTCTCAGATTTTTTCAGGACCTGGGCAGGCCCAGGGGTTCTCGTTTGAAGCCCGCAAGGGATGTTGAGTTAGGATCTAGAGGTCTGGTTGGAGGCAGAGCTTTTCCTCCTGACAAGCTGCCCTGACAATGCTTGACTTGATGGACACTTTGCATTTATTCTAGACTTTTCCTGTTACTTTTTTTTCTTTCAGACAAACAGCCCAGATGCTACTTTCCTAATGGACAATGTTTGGGTAGAGGCTTCACACCAGCCGTTGGCATCCTGTATATCCAAAGAGTCTGAATGTTTGGGTAGAAGTTCCATCCTAAACCCCCTTCCCTGGAGTTGCCTCAATCCAGACTCCACCCCCAAGAAAGTCCGCCTAACGAAGACCCCTCCCCAGAGATGCTCAAGACCACTCTCACAGGATATTTAAACTGCCCCTCAGAGGAAAAAACACAGTTTCCCTTAGCCATCCAGGAGCGTTGGTATCCATTAAACCTGGGCTTTTTCTAATTTGGTTTGATTTGGTCCTATTCAGATTATTGCATTGGCAGAGAGGCTTATCCGGATGCAGAAACTTTTCAGACACTTTTCTTTCAGGCTCTATTTTTTTCTGTTATTTTTATTTATAGAAATGTTTTGCCTGCATGCAAATGCAACACATGCATGCAGTACCTGTAGAAACCAAAAGAGGGCACTTGAACCCCAGGAACTGAAGTTGTGAATCACACCCTCTTCTATAAACAATTTTGTTAAAAGTTATACAAGACCAAACATTTACCAAAGCAACCCTTAACATTTGGAGGCCCAATTTTGCTTTGTAGTTCTCTGAAGCACGGTAATTTTTGTCATTTTAAAGGTAACCCTAAGAAGGAGGGAGAGTACGAGCAAGGAACTCAGGACCGCGAGGGGTGCACCCACACACTGAGACAATGGGGATGTTCTATCGGGAACTCACCAAGGCCAGCTGGCCTGGGTCTGAAAAAGCATGGGATAAAACTGGACTTGCTGAACATAGCGGACAATGAGGACTATTGAGAACTCAAGAATAATGGCAGTGGGTTTTTGATCCTACTGCACGTACTGGATTTGTGGGAGCCTAGGCAGTTTGGATGCTCACCTTACTAGACCTGGATGGAGGTGGGCGGTCCTTGGGCTTCCCACTGGGCAGGGAACCCTGATTGCTCTTAGAGCTGATGAGGGAGGGGAATTTGATCGGGGGAGGGGGAGGGAAGTGGGAGGCGGTGGCGGGGAGGAGGCAGAAATCCTTAATAAATAAATAAATTTAAAAATAAAAAGAATAAAAAAAAATAAAGGTAATCCTAGCCATCAACATAGCATTAACTGTCACAATCTGAAGGACCTACATTTGCCAGTCATGGGGTAGATGTGTGACTTCTCTTGGAGAGACATAACCATCGACTCACTGTAGATAGGGTACCAACAACAAAGCAAAGTGACCTAATGCGTCCATTAGGGTTCCTCACAGACGCACGAGTCACTCAAAAGCCCTTTGTTGTCTTGAGTTGCCTATCTTGCTGATAACCCAAAACTTGCATCCCTGAAGCCCCCTCCAAAGGTTGTAGGAAACCCTGCCATTGCAGATCAGAATCCTTCTACCTACCTACAAGTATTTCTGTTCTATAACCTGGGGGCGTGATTTCCTACATCTCCTGACTTTCTGAAGCTTCCAGAGTCCTGTGTTTACTTCCTAGGCCTTATGAATGTTTCTATTCAGAGGAAATAGCTACATAAGAGACAGGAGAGAGAAGAAGCAGAAATCAAGGAAGACCAAAGGGGAGAAACACTACCCACTAAAGCCCATCAGTAGAGGCAGGCAGGAACAAAGAGGAGTTTGTGCTGTTTCCACTTCCCACTACCTCCCAGAGTTAATACTCTCCTGAATGTAAGATCTCAACTTAGACCCTTCTTCCTCTTATCTCCATCTACTGCTGCGATCAATCACATCAGCCTGATTTGGTCACTGTGTCCTTACTGTCATCATTGCGGTAGATCCAACTGCCCCATGTTAAAGGGCTGTTCCCTAACTGTTATGTAGCAATGTCCTCCTAAGTGAAACATCCTAGAGGAAGCTCTCTAACGCCAGGAAGTAAACAATTGATGAGCTTCAAGAGGTCCCCGAAACAAGACTCAACAATGCCCACTTCCTCCCCAAAGTCACATAGACAGTAAGGAGATTCTCTGACCTAGCAGTCTACGGACTGTGCAGCGAGCTCCGGGGTTGCAGCCTTCTGAAATCATTAGATGTGCTGGTATGGGCTTCGCCTCTCGGTCACCTATGCACTCAGAGGAAGTCCCAATAAACTCATCGGTCCTCCAAGCTGAGCTTTGGTAGGATTGTTTCTTTTACCTGGTATCAGTGTCCTAGCTGGCATGAGCAGACATTCTATCACACCTGACAAGATAAGTTACATGCTAGTTGATGGAGCTATTGGAAGATGATGGAACCCTTATAGAGGAAAGGACTAATGAAGGACATTAAGTCACTGGGGATGTGCCCTAGAAGGGGACTACAGGACCCCAGGCCCTTCCTCCTCCTGCTTCTTTTCGCAAACCAGCCATGAAACAAACAGTTTCACTATACCTTTGCTTCCCACTGTGTCAAACCTAAAGGCAAAGGGGCCAGCAAAGCACAGACTCGGAACCTCCAAAACTGTGAGTTAAAACAATCCTGCCCTCCCTATAAGCCGCTTTGCTCAAAGCTTGTGCAAGAAAACAGTATCAGCTCAGGACCCCAAGACAAGTTCTCAGCACAAAGGGGACTGATATATCCCAGAGGGAGCGAGGGCAGGGGATAAGAGACAAAGACAGGAGACAGAAGACAGGGAGAAGGGAACAAGGGAAAGGGGGCTAGGGTACTACCTTTGGACAGAGAGGAGAGAGACATGGCACATAGGAAAATGGGAGATTATAAAGGTAAAATGGGAAACCCCATTTCAAGATGAGGTGTTTAATTTTAATTGGGCATGTTAATTAGGTAGGCTGAACTTCAATACCTTAGTCAGCCTCAGGAGGAGGAAGTAGCCAAATAAGGGCTAGCTTTAAAAAAATGTAATGTTACAGTTTTTAGCAAGGCAGAAGGAATGGGGGAGAAGTGCAAAGCCTGCCAGAGCCATGCTTGCCACACTTGGCCTTGCTAGAGTCCCCTCAGTTTGTGTCAGTGACAAAAGCTGCCATAAATACTCGCTTGTATAAATCTTCAAAGTCTATTGACAGAGCAGATCTTGGGTATTATCTTACGAGGCCCAAGTCTGTACCCCTATGCTTAGTATACTAGCCTCTCACTCAGATACGTGTAGACTGCTAGGCATGGTGGTACGCCCCTTTATTCCCATCACTCAGGAAGCAGAGGCAGGTGGATATCTGAGTTCAAGGCCAGCTTGAACTACACAGTGTGCGTGTGGTGTGTGTGTGTGTGTGTGTGTGTGTGTGTGTGTGTGTGTGTGTGTGTGTCACTGACTGGATGTATGAATGAAGCAGTGTGATAACAAGCCTAGGATGCCACATTGACTGTTTGGGGACAAAGATGTCTGTAGTGGGTATGGTTTGGATGTGGATTGATTGGGTCTATCATTTCTTCATCTGCTACAGGGCTTGGACCCCAGTGTGGCTGTATTGGAGTACAGTGGAACCTTTAAGAGGTATAACTTACTGGGACAGAATTAAGTTATTAGGGACACCCACTTTTGAAAGTAATGCTGGTCTCCTAGAGTAAATTACTTCACAAAAGAGTAGGTTGTTTCAGAAGGCTGGATTCTTCACAATCTCTGGCTTCATATCTGATCTCTCTCTCTCTCTCTCTCTCTCTCTCTCTCTCTCTCTCTCTCATGCATGCGCACTCACACATACATACACACACTTGCACACACACAGAAACCACCTGCAGGCTGTGATCCAGCCAATGGAGCTTTAACCATAGCCTGAACAGACAAGATCACTCAAACTTGAACTTACAGCCTCAAAATACCATAAGCTAAAATAAACTTATTTTCTTTACTGATCTCTGTTATTGTGTTACAGTCACAGAAAGTGCACTAAGACAATAGTCATACTTCAACTGATGCAAATTGAAATGTAGCCGCCTCCTCCATCCCTTCACCTTCTGTAAAGTCCACTTCAGATCCAGGTGCCTTCTGTGGATTTCTGCCACATCAAAGGGCAGTCAGGTGCTCCATCCTCAAGAGCGGGACCAGAGAGCACATGGCAGAGCTAACATCTCAGTAACAGGACACTATGAGAAGCAAACCCTCAGCAATGCTTTAGGGAGGGGTTTCAGCCAGTTTTATACAGATTTGAATAAACAGATTTGTTACATCCAGCATTATAGTAAAAGAGTATTTTTGTCTTGCTGTTGTGTGACACTGTTTCTAGGGAGGCATGAATAAACAATAAACATCTCCTCACCCCAGATGGGGAACTGGTGATAGAGCAGAGTAATAATACCACTAAAATCAAATGTGATGAACCATTAAGATTACTGGATTTAATTACAGGAGTGTGGTTTAAGGGTTATGTAGTGATGAGGCGAGCAAGTCTGCTTTTCATCTGGCTCCCTCACAGCTAACTTTACACCCGAAATAATTACCTTATTCATTTAAATACTGCCTGGCCCATTAGTTTCAGCCTCTTATTGGCTAATTCTCACATCTTGCTTTAACCCATATTTAGTAATCTGTGTAGCACCATGAGGTGGTGGCTTACCGGAAAAGATTCTAACCTACATCTGTCTCAGGTCGAAGAATCATGGAAGCTCTCTAACTCTGCTTCTTTCTCCCAGCATTCTGTTCTGTCTACTCCGCCTATCTAAGCTGCTGTCCTATCAAATGCCAAGGCAGTTTCTTTATTTGACCAATGAAAGTAACACATAGAAGACCCACCTCCATCAGGGTTACTTACAGAAACAAGGACAACTTCAAGCCACCACTGAAAGGCCACTCTAGCATGGCTGATGACTAAAAGAACCAGAACCCTGGAACTTTCTGCTTGAATTACAGGCAGCTCAACAGGTTGGAAAAGTCTGCTCTCCTTGACCATCGTTACTGTTATAAAACCGGGGTGGGGGAGGCAAAAGCCTTGTGCACTTTGTAAGTTACAGGTATTTCCTGAGATTTATGAGCTGTTTACTTCCTGAGTCTTACTGAACTTCTCTGCAGGATGCAATACTTCAATGCAATAGAAACTGCTATACAACCCACTCCTTGTGGGATTTCGCTGAGTGGTTCACGAATCTTGGAGATTCCGGCACTGAGTCTCACCAAGCTGAAGTGACTGTCCCAAGACTGTGCATCAGATCAAAGACATGGAGGATTCCAAATCAGTTGGTGTGACACACACATGCACACACACACACACTGTTTGTCACGAAGTTGGCAGTCACGTATGTGGGTAACGTCTGATAGCTCAGGGATACCTCTCGGAGGGAGAGACCCAAAACAGAGTCAAGCTGATGAGAGTGGTCAGGAAGCCACTTCCAACACACTTGGAGAAAAGATCACTAAAGGTTTGTCTAGAGGATCCCATAGAAGTTCTAGCTGCCAAATGTTTATTTTTCTGAAAATTCACAGAATGGGGGAGATCTTGACATCTACATAACCTGTGTGGGCTAGAAGTCCCACAGTATATCATGACACAACAGAGAGATTCACAGAACTTGACAGCCTGTTTTTCAACCTGTTTAGGATCAAGCCCAGGGTCTTGCCCATACTAGGCAAGCACTCTGCACTGAGCTACATCTGTTCTTTCCTGGAGAGAAGCTCATTGCCAGGTAGTGGTGGCACACACCTTAAATCCCAGCTCACAAGAAGCAGGCCGATCTCTGTGAGTTCAAGGTCAGCCTGGTCTACAGAGGGAATTCCAGGGCAGTCATGGGTACAAAGAGAAACCCTGTCTCAAAAAAACCCATAACAGCAGCGCACGTGCGCACACACACACCACCAAAACCAAAAACCTCACTCAGGAAACCTCTTCTTAGCAATTGTTACTGCTTAAATAACCCCAGGGGCAAGGCCTAGTGAATCTTGTAAGTTTCAAGAACTTCTTGAGATGGGTGACTGGACCAGCAAGCAACCCTAACAATGGGCGTATTTACTTCCCTAGTCTTATCTAGTTTGACTCCAGGAAAATTTCAGTTTGGAAGAAATAGAGACACAACAGGAAGGCCCAAACTGAAGCCATAAGAGAAGTTTGTGGCCAGAGAGATAGTATTAGAGACAGGTAGGGCCCCCTGATACAGGGCTTTCTCACAGCTGGCAGGCTTGAGTCTTCAGGGCAAAGGAGCTGCTATCTGTAGTAGCAAACCCACACACACACACACACACACATGCAATACAATACGCCAAGAACAAACAAACAAACAAAAGTGGTAGAAGTAAATACCTAGCTGAAGGAAGCAGACTCCTACAAAAGCATCAGGCTGCCTGCAAAGGTCAAATCAGACCCACACAGCTTCGAAGGAGAGAAGAAAGACTTTGGAGACCAGCTCCTAACTCTAGCTGGGAATCAAGCCCCAAATGTTCCATCTTTCTTCAGAGGAGGAAGCCTCGTGGCTTCAAATTATACTCACCTGGATAGATAGATGCCTGAGGCTTCTGGCCTCAAGGCAACCTCCAGGACTCAGCCATCGCCAGCCAGTGGAGAGACTTGTTCCTGACTCCGCCTTCAAGACTTTTCACTCAGATCGCTTCAGGAAGGGAACTCTTCCCTGCATCTGCTTCCAACCTCCAAGACCCATCATTTCTGAGACCAGTGGCCCGAACTTCTAGACCTCTGTTGGAGGGAGGTGCCATTTCTTTGATTTCCTGCTGCCCAGCCCAGAAATAATCACACAGAAACTGTATTAATTAAATCACTGCTTGGCCTATTAGCTTTAGCTTTTTTATTGGCTAACTCTCACATTAATTTAGCCCATTTCTATTAATTTGTATATTGCCACGTAGCAGTGGCTTACCATGAAAGATCTGGCATGTCTGAGTCTGGCAGCTCCATGGTCTCTCTCTCTCTCTCTCTCTCTCTCTGTCTCTCTCTGCCTTCCTTTAAGTTCTGCCCTATCAACAGGCCAAGGCATTTTCTTTATTCTCAAAAAGGCCACTCTTGGTTGGTGCTACCAAGAGCTCAAACCCATGTCATTTTAACCCTGAATGCTTAAAATTTATCCCATGTAAGGTTGTTAATCCCAAACAGACAATAAAGAAACCCCCCCAATTTATACTCGATTCTTAGAGGTGGGTGGGACAAGAACTTGGTTGGAAATGGAAAATGGTCTCCACCAACCACTTCAATGAGACCAGAAAATTCAGGGAGGTTATGGTGGCAATATAGACCTTATTTCAAGTGGGTGGGGCGAGTAGTAGTGAAAGGACTTCCAACAGGAATGTGCCCTAATCTGATTTGAGTTCCAAGTCCATCAGGGGTCCTGCGTGGACCACGGAACATGGGTGTAAAGCAGGTTGTATTTCTCAAGGCGGCCACAACAGAGTTTCCTGCCAGGATTATACACATCAGTAATTAACTGCGAGTTACCAATCATCAGTGTCACATTAGAGAAACAAAAGTGCTTCTGCCTGGTGTCATCTAACCAAGGGCGAGTCCAGGTCTGACTTCTCAACGTCATGCTTCCTTTGTCTTCTGTCCTCTATCTGTTACACCTGTATCTGTCTGTTCTGTTTGTTTCTATGCTGTATGAGCTCGCTCTCTCTCTCTCTCTCTCTCTCTCTGTGTGTGTGTGTGTGTGTGTGTGTGTGTGTGTGTGGTTCTGTCTTTATTGAACAGCACAGAAAGCATTGTATGGAGAAGGAATGGGATACTTTACAGAGTTTTACAAGTCACTTGCTCTATTTGATCGTAACTGGCCCAGATAACAAGCATCACTGTTTATCAAACAACACCCACAAATAGTTGCTTTTTCAACCTTTTCAGCAGATTTAAGGAAGTTGCTTCCAACTCTGTATTTGCTGCTTTCAGCAAAGGATTCATATGCACTATCTGAGTCAGAAGCATGGAAGAGCACATAAATGAAGATTACAGCTCTGCATTATCTAAGGGTGCATAAAGTTGATTACACAGGACATCCAAGGCAAGTGGAGTTAATTGTTACATTGTTCTCTGAAGGTAAGTTAAACAAACAGGCTGAGTATACAGGAGGAGAGCGGTCTTAAGTGACCAAGGTGTATTATTAACTCTGGCTGTGAGGTCCAGCAGAAGTTCGCAGGACGTAAGAGTTCTTTTCAAAGTATTGCATCACGATAGTCTCTTCTCCTATATCTACCTGGACAAACTCCACTTGACGTGTCTTCCTTACACTGAGAAAGGGGGCATCTGTGTCTTCCTGAATCTGTACCAGAAGAGGAAGTACTCATGCAAGGTTTCCAGAAAGGTTCGTGCAAACTCTGCACTGCTAACCTTTAGAGCCCTGCATACACACCCAAAGCTACCTAACTAGGAGGAAGGCAAGGACACATGTAGAGGCCCACAATGGGCACTCGATCCCAGTGGAGGTCCAGCCAGGGACAGGCAGCAGTTGTAAGACCTGAGCTTTAGTTTAGATATGGTTTCTGACACAGTCCATGTGTTGGAAGTTCCTACTTCCTAGTGGCACTGTTAATAGGCTGGGCATGGCAAAGGGAGCCTATATCACAAGGGAGTTTGCCTTCAAAAGATAGTTCTCCTGGGATCGAATTAGTTCTTGCAAAAGTTAATTTGTGGGGCTGGATAGAGAGCTTAAGTAGTTAAAAGTGCTTATTCTTCCAGAGTATCCAGGTTGTGTTCCCTCAGCCATATGTCGGATGGTTCACAATTGTAACTCCAACTCCAGAGGAATCTGATTCCTCTGGCCTCTGTGGACACACAGACCCATCTGACATACACAGAGACACACAAATACACATAAATAAAAAAATCTTTTTTGAAAGTTGTAAGAATGAGCCCAAACCCAGAATTTCTCTCTTCCTGTCTCAAGATATGCTGCTATGATATTACCAGCTCTGAGGATGTCATCAGAACCAAGACTATGCTACAACTATGCTATGAAGCTTCAGAGCTGTGAAACTAATTTACTTTATAAAGTCGTTCAGTCTCCAGTATTTCCTTATTAGTTAAAAAAATAGAGCCTCTGAATGCATATGCCTCCAGTTGATCCTACATCTACTTCCTCTTATTTTCGAGACATCCCTACCCTTGCTGTGTTCTCCACTATGTAGACAATATAAAGCGGACGATATCAGCAGTGATGAGCATCAGGGCTCTTTTTTTATTTGATTTATTTATTTATTAAAGGTTTCTGCCTCCTCCCCGCCACCGCCTCCCATTTCCCTCCCCTTCCCCCAATCAAGTCCCCCTCCCTCATCAGCTCGAAGAGCTATCAGGGTTCCCTGACCTGTGGGAAGTCCAAGGACCACCCACCTCCATCCAGGTCTAGTAAGGTGAGCATCCAAGCTGTCTAGGCTCCCACAAATCCAGTATGTGCAGTAGGATCAAAAACCCATTGCCATTGTTCTTAAGTTCTCAGTAGTCTTCATTGTCCGCTATGTTCAGCAAGTCCGGTTTTATCCCATGCTTTTTCAGACCCAGGCCAGCTGGCCTTAGTGGGTTCCCCATAGAATATCCCCATTGTCTCAGTGTGTGGGTGCACCCCTCGCGGTCCTGAGTTCCTTGCTCGCATCACGGCTCTTTGACACCAATAAATTTGAGGATGGTTTGATAAACAGCAGTAGTAATTACGAGTTGAGTGAGGAAATTGGGTACGGTAGAAGGGGCAAGGAATGGCATTAGGGTAACCAAAGAGTCGCTGGGCGAGGTATTAAGTCATGTGGGCACTCGATGTACAGGAGGAAAGACGTGGGATTATATGTACTTTGACGTGTTTTTTGGAGACCTGACAGTATTTGCTGCATGCCATCATACAAGGGGATGCTTTAGAAGGTTCAGCCTAGGTCATGACATTTGTAGTTGAAGAGGGGCCATCGGCCCAGCACCCCAACATGTCCCCTCCCGGCCCCAGACGACTACATCTCCCAGCATCGCCTGCTCGGGCCGCGGGAAGGGAAAAGAAAAAAAAAGTTAAGGCCAAGCATTCCCGGAATGCGCTTCCTGCCGGCGCGGGCCGGGGGGCGGGCGGGGCGGACGGGGCGGGCGGCCGCAGCCCCGGGGTTCGTACTCGGCCGGGCCGCGGCCCCAGCATGGCCGAGCCGCTGCTCAGGAAGACCTTCTCCCGCCTGCGGGGCCGGGAGAAACTTCCTCGGAAAAAGTCAGATGCGAAGGAGCGTGGTGAGTGCGGGTGCTCGCGGGGAGGAGGAGATGGGAGCCCCGCCCGGCCTGGGGTCCCGAGATCCGCGGTAGGAAACGCAGCGGAACCTGGGAGAGTAAGCCGGGGCTGATCCCTGCTGCAGGAGAGGAATATGGACCAGATCGTTGCAAGGCGGGGGGCAGCGGACCGTTATGTGGGGCTGGCCTAAGATGCCAGCCCCGCGGGTTCCTTGGGAGGCCCGGGAGCGGAGCCTCGCCCCTGACAGGAAATGGGGCCTCGACGGGACGCCTGGAGGGTGGCCGGAGGACCCGCTGTGCCACCCGGCCAGGCGGTGGACACTGGAAGCTCTGTATGATGAGAGATGGGGGGCGCACTCCTGTTCCCGAGAAAGGTACTCCGGGGTTATGTCTGTTATCGCAGCCCTTCCCCACCTCCGTGCCATCACCGCACCAGAGGGTGCAGCCGCACCTACCGTGAGCAGCCCCAAAAAACTGCCCTCCTTATTCAGAAAGGGAAACTGAGGCATGTGTCTGTTGGGTGATTTGTCCAGGGCCTGTAAACTGACTTTAAACAATCCTTTGGACTATGCCACTGATGACAAGAGAGGTGAAGCAGAGTGCTAGAGGGAAGGAATAGGAGCTGCTTAAATCTGGGCGTCTATTGGCAAGCAAGACAGGACCTTAGAGAAACCATAGCGGTATGGGTAGGGAGCCTGGAAAAGAACCAGTCAAAGGAGGGAGGCCACCACACCATGAGCCTGACCCCTCCTCCCTGGCCTTTCCCAGTGAGTCCCAAGGTTCCCAGGGCCAGAGAAGGGACCCGAGTGCCCACACATAAACACACACAGGAAATCAACCATGATGTCAGGAAGAGAATGGAGCCAAGACGGGGTGGGGGTAGGGGTGCCAGGGGTGTATGGACACGAGTGTAGAAACCTGGCGTGGGCTGAGGAGCAAGGTCTGGGAGGACCTTGGGACAGAATTTGGAAAATGGTAGAGGGGGCTGAATGAGAAAGAAGCCAGCTCTTCTTGTCATATTTCCTGTCCTGCCTTCAATTCTGCAGCATCTCCTGGGGCAGTGAGTTGGACTGCAAATCCTATTGTCTAACACTGCTTCTCACACTGAGCTCCCTCACTCAAGCATTGAAGGGGGGGGCACACATAATCTCCTCATAAACAGGACATGGGGCCCAAGAAAATGACTCACTTAAGACCACTCAATGAGAAGTAACAGATATGAGACTCCAAACCGGGATTGAGAGATCTCAAGAAGGGGAGTCAGGGCTAAAATGACCTGAGGTTCCAAGAATATCTGACTTGGAGTCGCGGCTAGTTACAGTTCCCCCTTGGAGTGCTAGGGGCTGGAGACAGGGGATCGCCAAACTAGAGACTGAGGAGGTATTGACGAGTTGCTAGGACCAAACAAAACAATAGGTCCCAAGGGGCAGCGACTTAGGCTCCCGGATGGTAACGGGCTTCGACTCTGTAAGTGAGGACAGAAGCAAAGTAGCTCGACTGTGGCAGTGAGCCAGACTTGAGCGCTGGGTCTTACTCCCTTCGTTTTCCACCAGGCCGCCCAGCCCAGCGCTCAGAACCCCACCCCCCAGAACCAGAGCCTCAAATCATTGAAGAGTCCCAGGCTGGAGCAGAGGGTCCTCCCAGCCCAGAGGCACCTCGGAGCCCTGCTCGGGGGGCCTACCTGCAAAGCCTGGAGCCCAGCAGCCGCCGGTGGGTGCTAAGTGGAGCCAAACCACCAGAGGAGATATCTTTGGGGCCTGGGACACCTAGCAGTGGGGAGTCTGCTGGTGAGATTTGGTACAACCCCATCCCTGAAGAAGACCCCAGACCACCAGCATCTGAGCCCTTGGGATCAAAGCCAGCCTCCTCTGATACAGAAGGCTCAGTCATCCAAGGTAGGCGCAAAGCGTTACACTCATTCCCACCTGCAAGCATGCACAAACCTCACACTCCAAACCAGGGATGCCCAAGGCTCAAACCCAGCCCCCTATGGATTACAAGCATCATACCCCAGGCCCAGGCCTGTCACCTGAGATTTGCTCTCCCTACAGGCGCAGTCCCTACCAGCCCCTCTACCAAAACTTCCCGTACCAAGTCCCCAGGCCCTGCTAGGCGCCTCTCTATGAAGATGAAGAAGCTGCCAGAGCTACGGCGCCGCCTGAGCTTAAGAAGTACCCGCACTGCCCGGGAACGAGAGAGAACTGCCCCAGCGGGCTCTGTCATCAGTCGCTACCACCTGGACAGCAGTGTGGGGACTCCTGGGCAGGGATCGGTGGCCGGAGGCACTAGGAGCCCAATGGGTGGGTACCTCAGCGATAGTGATTCTCCGGAGCGCCCTGGGGGACCACCATCACCCACTGCCTTCCGGCCCTATGAGGTGGGCTCATCAGCTCGGGCCCCTCCAGCTGCACTCTGGGGGCGTCTCAGCCTGCACCTGTATGGGCTAGGGGGTCTGCGGCCAACTCCAGGGGCCACTCCTCGAGATCTCTGCTGCCTTCTCCAAGTGGATGGGGTAGCTCGGGCCCGCACAGGGCCACTTCGAGGTGGACCAGACTTCCTGAGACTGGACCACACCTTCCACTTGGAGCTGGAGGCTGCTCGGCTGCTGCGGGCCCTGGTACTTGCATGGGATCCCGGTGTAAGGCGGCACCGGCCCTGCGCCCAGGGCACTGTGTTACTGCCAACCATCTTTCGAGGTAAGACATGGGACTTCGAGGAAGGAAAAGCAACACCAAGACCTCCCACAGCACCCAGGAGGGCTGGGCTCCACAAGGGAGGGTTGTCCCAGATGAGGGGAGCCAGAACACAAGAACCTTTGGGACAGAACTAATTCAGTCCTCCTTGCATCTTTAAGGGTGCCAGGCCCAACAATTGGCCATTCGTCTGGAACCCCAGGGACTTCTTTATGCCAAGCTAACACTGTCTGAACAGCAAGAGGCCCCTGACACAGTGGAGCCCCGTGTCTTCGGGCTCCCTCTGCAGCTACTGGTAGAACGTGAACAGTCGCCTGGCCAGGTGCCTCTCATCATTCGAAAGTGTGTGGGGCAGATCGAATGCCGCGGTCTGCGGGTGAGCATCAGTACCCTCTCCTGCTACCTTACTCCCTGGAACCCCTTCACCAACCTGAGCTGTTCTGAGATCCGACACTCACTGAGGGAAAAGAAATCCTCCCCCACAGCACCAGGACCCACGGATCATCTGTCCATTTTATTACAGTATCTCAGCCCTTACAGAGCTCAGTCTCCTGGAGTGAGAGAGATGACAGACAGTTCATGGATGCCAAACTGTAGCTCAGAGGGTAGTTAAGAAAGGGGGTAGCCTAGCACAGTGGTATTTGTCCCAGCACTAGAAATGCTAGGACAAGATGGAGAATCCAAGGGCAGCTGAGCAACACAGTAAGACTCTTAATAAATAAATAAATAAATCGAAAGGGGGTGGGGTCTGAGCTAGTCAAAGAGGGCTTCCTGGAAGATATGAACTGTGAAGTCGGAGGAGGTGGTACAAACTAAGGGATTTAGAAAGCTAGGTGTGTATCTGGGATGTTGGTTTTTTCTGGTACTGGGGGACTGAACCTAGGGCCTCGTACATGCTCAGCAAGCACTTTACCATTGAGTCACACTCCCAGCCACCTTTTTACTTTTGGAGACAGGCTTTCGCTAAGCAGCCCAGGCTGGCCTTGAGCACATTCTGTAGCCTATGGCCCAGGTGGTCCTCCTGTCCCGGCTCAGGGGCACTTACGACAGTTGTTGCATCTGTGGGAAGGCAGACAGTGAAGATGCGTGTGAATGGTCCCACCCTCCCAGGGCAAAACAGCCACTGTCACCCTTGTCCAACAGCCCTTGCCTGTGGCTGCAGGAAGACATCCTTTCTCTGTCTGTATCCCCAGGTAGTGGGGCTGTACCGCCTGTGTGGCTCGGCAGCAGTGAAGAAAGAGCTTCGGGATGCCTTTGAGCAGGATAGTGCAGCTGTGTGCCTCTCTGAAGATGTGTACCCTGATATCAATGTCATCACAGGTCCACATAGCCCCTCTTCCCTGCCTGCTCGTTCCCTCCCCCAATGAAACCTCCTCCCTCCTCTCTGATCTTGTTCTCACTTCTTATACCTGCCTTCTTCCCACTACTACTGCCAGCCCAGTGACCCCTCTGGTTTCAGGAGCCAGGGTGTTTTAACCAGAGAGGCCCCTCTGTCCACAGGCATCCTCAAGGATTATCTCCGGGAGCTGCCTACTCCGCTCATCACCCAGCCCCTCTACCAGGTGGTGCTGGAGGCCATGGCCCAAGGACATCCAAGCAAGGCTTCCCTGGGTCCTGAGGGCACCAGAGGGCTCCTCAGTTGCCTGCCAGATGTGGAGAGAGTGAGTGACCCTGCTGGGAACATTGGGACACTATAGAGTAGTTGATAGCAGTAAAGCATTTTAGCCATGCCTGAGATGTGGTGAGCATAAGGGATCATCACATCCCAGCAAAGCTCATGTTATTACCTGTCAGTCCCTGGATTAGGAAACCAAGGCTCAGTCTAGTGATTTGCCCAAGGTCAAACAGCCAAGCTTGGTCCAAAACTCACCCTCTACGCAGGCATAGTGTTATGTGCCTCTACTCCTAGCACTCGAGTCAAAGGCAAGAGGATTGAGTTGGAGACCAGCCTAAGGTACATAGCTACTTCCAAGGCAGCCTGGACTGTGTAGCAAACTGAGCCAGCAGGTCTGCCAGCCTAACACAAGGGAAGTTCCTGGCTGTGGGATCTTGAGAAAGTCCTTGAAACTGTGCTTCTGTTCATCGGTAAAATAAAATTCATGCTCATATTGCCTAACATGGCGTGGGTTGGAGTTCAAACCCTTCCAGTCCAAAGCTAAATTTTCCTTGGCTTTAATTTCAACAAAATATTTGTATTCAGCAAAATACATTCCTAAATACTAACACCTCCCTATGGCTATGAGAACTTGTGCCGGAGTTTCTCCACTCTAAGCCACCCCTAAGTGTCCCACAAAGTGCAAACAGGCTCAGGTTTACCCCCTTGTGCCTCCCCTCCCCCCGCAACCCTCTCCACAGGCCACGCTGACGCTTCTCCTGGACCACCTGCGCCTTGTTTCTTCCTTCCACACCCACAACCGCATGACCCCACAGAACTTGGCAGTGTGCTTCGGACCAGTGTTGTTGCCAGCAAGACAGACACCAGCTCGGCCGCGGCTCCGTAGCTCTGGCCCAGGCGTCACCAGCGCTGTGGACTTCAAGCGCCACATCGAAGTCCTGCATTACCTGCTACAGTCTTGGCCAGGTTAACATTGACCATTCCTATCAGCCTCCCTGATATATTTCCCTACTAGCCAATCATGGGCTGGAATTTAAGGAAGGCCACGCCCCTTGGGGGTAAACTTGAGGGGGCCTCTCTGAAGGCCAATCAGGCACCTAGATGCTACTTCCCAGCATCACATCTCATAACCCTCCCTGTGAACCCCCGCAGATACCCGCCGACCACCAGAGGCCTCGGACGTAGCACCTTATTTGCGACCCAAACGACAGCCGCCTCTGCACTTGCCACTGGTGGGCCCCGAAGTGGTGACTCGGCCCCGAGGTCGCGGAGGCCCTGAAAGCCCCCCAAGCAACCGCTATGCAGGCGACTGGAGTGTGTGTGGAAGAGACTTACTGCCGCATGGACGGGACTTCCTGTCGGGGCCTGACTATGACCACGTGACAGACAGTGAGGAAGATGATGATGAGACCGGAGAGCAGAGGGGCACTACTGACTTCGAAGATGAGTTTGATGCACCCTTCAACCCACACCTGAATCTCAAAGACTTTGATGCACTCATCCTGGATCTGGAGAGAGAACTCTCCAAGCAGATCAATGTGTGTCTCTGAGTCCTTGAAGCAGGTGCTGGACTCTGGCTAATAAGGAATTGCTTCCTGGTTGCTAAGGACCAGGTTCTGGCTACTGGCGACTGGATTCCAATTTACTAAGGCAGTGCCCTGATGACCTAAAAGGAACTGACCAGAGTTGCTCAGGCTGAGCTCCTGTGCTAAGGAGTTGCCAAGGGACCAGCCTCCTATGCTAAGTAAGAATCATTCCCAGCTTCTAGTGCCATTGTTTGGGCCCTAGTTGCAAAGATCAGGCTCTTGGCATTTTAAGCACTGATGCCATAGCCTCTCTCCTGAGCACCAGGACTTCTCTTGCTGCCAGAGACAGTTCTGCTTGCTAGGCTGGCCTCTCTTGCCTCCCCCTTTGTAGGGGAACACCAATTACTGTGAGCATCACCCTGGGGTGTTGAGACATCCCTAGTCAACCCTCTTGCTGCTGCCAACCAAACCAGTATTAGCATCAAGCACTACACTCTGTCTCTCTAAGGACAGTCATGAGGTTCATCTTAAGGGACATAGCCCCAGACTTGGCCGCCATCTGTGAAAGGGCAGCTTAGGCCTATAGCAAAACAGCTGATTTCCCCCAACCCTCTCTTCTAGGGAAGACCTCCAAGATGAGCCTCCAACCAGCAAGTAGAGACAGAGTCCGACCCTTCCTTTCCCCAGAAGCCCTTTCCCACCCCTGAAAAACTGAGCACTTAACTCCTCCCCTTTGGAGGGACCCCACCTGAGGTATCAGGTTGGGGGCACTTTTGGTACGGAAAATATTTATTGCCTCCATGCATGTGTGTGTCTGTGTGAGGACTTGTGTGCACTGGCCTCTCTGGAGTGGGCATGTGGAACTCTTTCAGGGACCATAGAGTGGGTACCCCAAAATTCCCAGAGATCAAGTGGAAGAATGAGGTCCCCTTCCAGTCTCCCATTTCTTTTCCACTACTTCAACCTTTGTGGACAATAAATAAATCAATATACACATGTTACGTGACTGAGTCCTTGGGTTCATGTGGCTAGGAGGTTTATTCAGTCTGTAAGCAGGAGAAAGGTGTACGGCTAAGCTGTGGAAAGAGCTGCTATCCAGGGTCACCAAGGTGTCTCTGATCTTTGATCCCTCCATTACTCCCTCGGAGGGTTGTAGAATTGTTGAGCCTTGTGAGACAAGCTCAGAGCAGGAAAGGATGAAAACTTGGGCCAGGCATAGTCCAGGTACAGAAGCAAGCATACTAACCCATACACGGGCCCTATACAGAAATAGATCCATCTCTGAAATCGGTCCTCCCAATCAGGATGTTGACCACGACTGCATGGCCCTCCCGGCACAGCTGCTGGCCTTCACGAAGTACCCTGACCACTTGATCCTCATTGTCCCGTGACAGTATCAATCCCTGGGCCCCCAGACCTATGGCTGCCTTGTGATAATCTGAAAGAAAATAAATCAGACAGTAGAAGAGGGTCCACCAAGAAGAGTAACAGAAACCCAACTGGACATAAAATATTCTGACCCCTCACCAGTGTAAGCCAGGCTACAGGCCACGTCACTGCCCAACCTGGACACCTGTTCCCGAGAAATCTGGGTCCAGCCTGCATCATTCCCTATCAAGGCCATCACTGGTATCTACAGGGGAAAAAAAAAAAGGCCAGGCGACAGCCATCAGTCCAAAGGTCTGACCAGCCACAGGACCTGTGGCCCACTGAGGGAAGCCCCCTCCCTCCTCCTCCTCCTCCTTCCTCCCCCCAGCCCCCACAGCTCACCCTGGATGACATATCCCAGAACCCATATCACATAAGCTTCCCTCAGGACAGCCCAGTCACCTTGTGTCTCACGAATGTGTCAAACTCGATGAGGCTGTAGCCAAAGGCACCATCCCCAAACAGGCACCAAACCTGGTAGGGGGGACCCAGGGCAGTTAGGGTGGTTCACAGCCCAGAAAGCAGCAAGTCTCCCACATCCAGTGCCTCACCTCGGCATCCGGCTGACACAGCTTAGCCCCAAGTGCAAACCCTGCACCAACTCCCAGAGTCCCAAAGGCTCCTAGGAAGATAGGAGCAAATTGCTGTGAAGGGTCCATGCAGTGCAAGCTGCCCCGGGTGTGGGCCTTTCCTTACCAGGATCGAGCCAGCGCAGGGGCCCTCGGGGCTGTACCAAGTAGGCGGCTGTGGCCACAAAGTCCCCACCATCAACCACAAGAAGTGCGTTGTCAGGCAGAGTCTCCTCCACCTGCTGTAGCACCTGCACTGGGTTCAGGTGCTGAGACACAGGCGTTGCAGCCTTGTCCCTGAAACAGGACACTGGAGGTCAGTAGGGTTGGTTGGCAATGACCTCCTCCACTCCTTACCCTTCCCACTCTACCCAGACTGACCGATAAGTCTGTTCCTTCTGCTGGTCGGCTTTCCGAAGCTCCTCAGCCCAATCTGAGGCCCACACCTGGCCCTGAAGGCCTTCCACCAGCTTGAGCATGAAGGAGCCCACGTCTCCTAGAAAAGAAGAAAGCACAGCTATAGGGCCAGCTGCCGGGCAGCAGCTTCCTCCTGCCCTTTTAGCACCAGAGGCCCAAATGTAACAGGACGCCAACGGCAGCATCTGAGAGGAAAGCGGGCCAGAGGCATTCTCAGGACAAAGCTGGTAAAGCCCCTCCAAGAGCCTTTGAGAACTGGCAAGACCTGATAAATGAGGTGCAGAGAAGTTGGAAACTTAAGCTGGCCTCATTGTCTCCCTGCCCCTCATAACCCAGAGGCACCAAGTACTGTCAAGTCTGCCTCAAAAATATGTCACCCACCAAGGAAGTCTTCCAAGCCCAAGCATACGGGCAGTACTTTCCTGGTGTTTTTTTTTTTATTTCATTGTTTACTTTGTGTTACTTTGTGTTTTGAGACAGGGTTTCTCTATGTAGCATTGGCTGGCCTCGAACTCTCTATGTAGAACAGGTTGGCCTTAAACTCAGAAATCTACCTGCCTCTGCCTCCTTAGTGGGAGGCATGTGCCACCAAACTTACCACCCCACCCCACTCAGGATTTTTGGGGGGGCGGGGCAAGATATCACACTGCAGTCTACGCTAGCCTTAAACTCACTATTCACCAAGGATTTGGCTCAAACTCTCAGTGGTTCTTCTGATTTCATATTGGAATTACAAGTGTGCACCACCATCACTGTAGTGGCACATTTTAATCCTTGTACTTGGTGAACAGAGGCAGGCACGTCTCTGTGAGTTCAAGGACAGCCTGATCTACACAGTGAGTTCCAAGACAGCTAGAGCTACACAGTGAGAGCCTGTTTCCAAACAAAGAAAACCTAAGTGTGTACTATCACAGGTGACACTGGAGTTCTTTTATTTTGACATAGATCTTGCTAAGTAAGTAAAGCCTCAAACAGGTAATCTGGTCTCTGTTCCCTCACCTCCCTGCCACCAAGTAGCTGGACTCACAGGCATGCAGCATCATTCCCTGAATGTCGAGCTTCTTCTATCAGTCCCTCCCTGCCCAGCCTGCCATCTTCCCATGCTGCTCATCAACTTCTGGGAGGGACCGTCCCTAACACACAGGGTGGAATCAATTCTCTGGTTAAATCCTAAAGGACCCTGTTTCCTATGCGACAAGAGAGTCTATGTCCTTAGAATAGTGGTCAAGGTATGGCATGGAAAGCAGACAAAAATCAGGAGGGTTAGAATAAGAGAGATGCTCAGGGGCAGGGGCCAGACAAAGCAGCAGCAGGCAGCATACAGGAGTTGATGACATGCAAAATCCCAAACCTCCCTCTGCACCCACCCTCCCTCCATTCCTTCAGAAGCACCTATCAGTCTGCAAGCCAAATGTGTCTCCGGTTGCCCCAGTGTCCCCTGGTGCAGGGGCCAGACCTGACATTCAGTTGAAGTTTCAACAGAGGCCAGATGAAAGAAGCCATGCATGGTAGGGACCCCTGGGATATGCTCACCCTGCACAGCCTCCTGGGGCTTCCAGAAGATGTCTGAGTTGAGCAACATATCATCCCGGTTCCGATTGACAATGATGATTTTGCTCTTGCGGTTGAGAACACGACCGTAAGACAGGCGGAAATCACATACAGCTCCTGGGGTGACAGGCAGGGTGTCAGTGGGTACTACCTCACTCCTGATCCATTGTGGCACACTGAATGTAGGGCAGTCCCCCTTCCTTACATCTGTACCACTTGCAGGAACCTTACAGATGTTTACATTGGGGGTGAAAAACACCTTGCAGGGGGTGGTTTTCTACTCCGACTATGTGGGGTCCAGGGATCAAACTCAGGTTACCAGGCTTAGCAACAAGCATTTTTACCCACGAGGCCATCTGGCCAGCATGACTTTGCAGTTCTTGATTCTGGGAAGGCCTCTTGACTGGCTCTCATCAAGAAACCGTGGCAAAAGCAACGGTGTGCCATACTGAGAGAAAAGGTCAAAAGGTCATGAGGGTTTGTGGGTAGCAGAAAACTCATTTAGCATGTACAAGGCCTTGGATTCTAATAGCCTCAACACCACAAGGGAAGGGAGGATTCCTACCTAGCCTGCTGGTGAGATGTAAGTAATCGTGAACTTACGATGACCCACTGATATGGGGCACCATTACAGTCCTGTACAGCCTAACAATGTTTCAGTCAGTGACAGTTCATATATACGACTGTGGTCTTGTGAATGACACGGACCAGCAGTTTCCCAGCCACATGCTTGCTCTGGGGGAAGCCAGGTCACAGCACAAAGCTGCAGTCTGAGGTGTTTGCTGGCTTGCATATTCAAGCTTGTTAGAAGGCCTTTAGAAGGGGAGGGGTGGGTGGGTGGATGCAGAGGAGGAAGTAGGAGCGATCACAAAGGAAGGGTGCTGGAAAATGGTGCTGGACATGAGGATGGACAAGGTTGGGGACGAAGGGAAGAATGGGAGGCCGAGCCCACCTGCCAGGACAACAACATCTGCTTTCTTCAGGGCAGCACTGCGGTTCTGCCGGATATGGAGAGGGTGGTTGCGGCCCAGCAGCCCCCGAGACATCCCCCCCAGGAAGCAAGGGACTCCTAGGGTCTCCACAGCAGCCCTGTGGGCAGGGAGAGTCCAGGTAGAGCAGATGTCAGTATGACCTAGGCCGCTGGAACACCAGAGACCAAGACCATTGTTCTAAGACAGGGTGGGAACTCCTCACCTAAGCTTGTTGGCAGGGGTTGGGGGCAGCAGAGCCTGGCTCCCCAGCACCAGCAGGGGTCTCTTGGCCCGGCTCAGGATCTCCACACAGCGCTGGACCTGGGGTGACAGGTAGAGATCAAAGGGCCATCCCACAGTCTGGCAAGACAGCTAACAGGTCATAGCACATGCCTGGAAAGCCTGAACCGAATCCCCAGAGCTTATGTCAAGGCAGAAAGAGAGAATCAATTCCACACAGTTGTATTCTGATCTCCACATGCAAGTAGTGGTATAAACACAACACACAAACACACAAACATTTTCTAAAAATGTAAAGGGCCATCTCAGGGTTCCCACGAGCCCACAAGATTGAGGCCCAGCACTGGCCAAGAGAGAAGATCTGCCGAGGCCTTGCCAAGTGGGAGTCCTAAGCCAGGTAAGAGAGTTGATTCACCTGTTGGGGAGATGCCTGGGGAATGTCCAGGGGCAGAGGTCCCTCAGGATGAGGCTCCCAAGCTCCAACAAAGAGGTTGTTCAGGCAGTTCTGTAAGTACCTGTGAGAACAGGGAGGAATCAGTTACTAAAGTTAATACAGTACTCTGGAGGCTGAGGAAAGCCAAGGGGCCAGGAAAGGAATCAGGGACGAAAGTCATGACATAGGGACACTAAATGGCCAAGTCACCAGGTACTTATTCCTCCTTTCAGATAACCACCCTAATCTGACATAGCCCCCAGATATAAAACACGAGCAGAGAATGCCTGCACAGAAACTGGACCGGTGGGTTAGACCCTGCCCCTACAGTGTCCCAGCTGTTTGAGCTTCCTCCTCTCCAAACTGGGAAAGCTTTTATAGCTACCCTCTTAGGTTATGAGGCATGCTGTGGTCTGGGAATGTGGCTCAGTGTTAAAGCCCTTGCCTGGTGTATATGAAGCCTCAGTTTCTACCTCTAACACCACCAGAAGGGGAGGAGGCAAACATTTTGCAAAATGCTCTGTCCGTGGTAGTAATTAATGTCACCCATTCACTCTAACAGTGTTTCTCTGTCTCCCCACTCACTGGGCCACAGGCCTCAAGTTTCTAAGGCCCTGAGACACAAAAAGAAATCCTGCCCAGGTCTTGCCCTCAAGGAACACGCTGTCTCATTAAAGACTGCCATGAGTGTCAACAAGAAACAGTCACACACAGAGCTAAAGGCTGTCTCGTCTGTTTGAGTCAAGGCTACAAGGAGCTAAGATGAAGCCAAGAACATGGGAAGCCACGGCAACATGGTTTAAAAAGGAAAGACCATCCAGCACCAGAGATACTGAGTCAAGAGGACTGACCCCAACTGTGAGCCAGCATGGGCTCCAAAGCTAACTCCTATCTCATAAAAACTAATAAAATAAAAATAAATAAAGGGGAGGCAGGAAGAGAGCCAGCCTTCCAAGTGACGCTGAGAGAAAGGACAGGGAGAGAAGAGGGCCAGATGACTGAAGGCCGGAAGCCTTAAGAACAAGACTTCCGGCAGGCCTGGAGCACCTGTTGGTGATCCCAGCATTTCAGAGGCAGAGAGAGGAGGATTTTCAAGTTTCTGAACAGCCTGGGCCACACAGAGCTCTGGGCCAGAATAAGTTAAGACAAAAATCACTTTTGCTTGACCTGGTCCTCAGAACAATCTTCACAAACCAGTGCACAGGAACCTGAATATCTTGTCCACTGACGACGTCCAATGCCTATCTTGCGCAGAGATCTGGCCCACTAAATATCTGGGAGGGGAGGGGCAACAACAAGCAAAGGGAGAAGCCGGAGAAGCTCAGGAATGTGGAGGTGTGAATGTGGAGAAAGAGGAGAAAGAAAGGAGGTAGGAAAACCTCTCAACCTCTGTGCCTTGCCTTCCCAAACCCACTAAGTACCCTCCTGCCTCGGGACCTTTACACATGCATTGCTTTTACATGGAATGTTCTCTCCAGAGCTGGCTCCTCAGAGTTCACATGTACTCACATGAGAAAGGAAGGAGGGTGTGTTGGGGGAGAAGACTGAGAAAGAGGAGAACAATGGAGGAGGTGTGTAGGGGAATGGCAGTTCTCACCAGGAGACCACTCGACCCATGAAGCCCTTGGGCGGCTTGGCTGGCACCATCTCCTTCTCTACCATGAAGTAGGGATACAGCACATCCAGGGGCAGCTCCACAAACACCGGACCTGCAGGGACAGGAAGACTCCAAGCCTATGGTGCCTGCTGTTGCAACCCCCAAACCCCCAGGACCTTATTGCTATCCAGCTCCCTCCTCCACCTACCTGGGGTGCCTGACTGGGCCGCAGCCATTGCGGCCCTCAGGGTAGGTACAATGTCTCGTACCCTTCGCACAGAGGCACAAAACTTGCAAAGCGGTCTGAACAGAGACATCTGGTCAATGGCCTGGAGTGCTCCCCGTTTCTGGCAGAGAAGGGGTGGGATGGTTATTAGGTAAGCTCAGGAAGCTTTTCCTGGGGACCCTGACCACACTTAAGGACACAGCCCGCTCCTCTTACTACACACCTGCAGCAGGGTGCTGGCAGCCCCACCCAGAAGCAGGACCGGAGACTGGGCCACCTGAGCATTCTTCACTGCAGTTACTGTGTTGGTAAGGCCAGGACCAGCTGTCACTGCGGCCACGCCCACTGTCCCTGGGAGACAGAGCGATGACAACCATGCCACCCTGCCAGCCATCACCCTACCCCCACACCTCTCGTGTACAGGTTCCATGTCACTGTCCCGCCAGCCCCCGGCCCTCCATATGTTACCCTTACCAGTCAGGCGGGCCACAGCATCGGCAGCAAAGACAGCAGTCACCTCATGGCGAGTGTCTACCACACGGATGCCCAGCTTCTCACAGGCTACCAGCAGTGGGGAAATGTGCCCACCAACCAGTGTGAAGACAAACCGCACGCCATGGGCCTTGAGCACAGCCGCCACACTCTCCCCACCATGCCGAATGCTTGTCCTGTCCACCTGAGCCAGGGGAGAGAAGGAAAAAGACAGTAACAGGCCAGCCCAGGAGCAGGGGGAGAGGACAGAACACAGATGTTGGTTAGGGACATACCACACTATAGCAAATAGTCAGAGTATGCTGTCCTAGCAAATCTTACTGTTCTCTTTTTTCCTACAGCGAAGGACACCAAGACTTTCCCAAGTGACAGAGTCCAACAGAACCGTTTGTTTTGCAGCAGCACTGAGGACTGAACCCAAGGTACAGACCATGTTAGACAATCACTCTACCACTAAGCTGCCTCATGAGCCTTTTTATGTTTTAAAGGTCTCACTATGCTCCCCAGAATGGCTTTGAACCCCTGTGTCGCCTAAGCTGAGTTTGAACCTGTGGTCATCTTTTCTCAGCCTACCAAGTCCCAGGCTAAGATAGGGGCTATGCTCTTATGTGGCTCAGTAGATTACATCGCCTGCTCCAGAGATATTCAACCAGTCAGGAGAAAATGAGGGCAGATCTACAGAACCCAGGGAAGCTTGGCAAGAGGCCAAAGGCCCCTGGCTTGGCCTTGTGCCTGCTTTCTGGTATCCCTGCAGGGCCTGGCACCTGGAGTGCTAATTCCAGCCTATTGCCTCCCTCTCGCTCTGCTCATGAGTCTCGTATCCAGCTGACACGCTGCCAGCTGCCACATGCCTAGCACAGAAGTGCCTCCTGGCACAGACTGCCCTGAGCATCCAAGCCTCAGTAACGGGTAGCTTCAACAGCCACACACACACCTCAAGGTCACTGACACAGCTCCACTAGAAGAGAAAGGACTGGGTCAGGGGGCAGAAATTTCTCACAATGGAACGATTTAGAATATGACATGTGGGGTCAGCTCTTTCCAAACCTGTCATCTAGAGCAAATACTAAACTTTTCTGTAGATGGGTTTCCTCTTGCGAACACAAGGACAGAAATGATAGCACCAATTTCGATGGTAACAGATGTTAAGAAAGTCCCTCCCTCGGAAGAGCTTTGAACCCTCGTGTAGCCTAGTATCGAAGCCCAGTCCCTCCCCTGCCTGCCTTTTGCCCACCAATCCCACTATGTCTAAAAAGGCCTGCTCTGTTAAAATGACTCAGGCCCCTGGGTATGGAGCTAGGCAGAGTGTGTACTATCCAGACAGAGACAGTTTCCCCATTATCTCGAACTAGATACAAAGTCCAGAGCCCACATACAGTTTGGCAAAGGGACAAAGCTCTGTAAAGAATCTCCCAACGACTCTGAACTAGTCGGGACTCGCTTTACCCACCAGCACAGTGGATGAGCTGGAGGAGCGCCTTCAGGCCCCTCCTCCTAACCCGTAGCCCTCCTCTCCTCCTGCCATAAGCACCTTGTGCATCAGCTGATAGAAGAGCCCCAGTCTGTGAGCAGTGCCCAGCACAGCAGCCACCAGTGTCCCAAACGCCAGGAGCAGGAACGAGGGGAAGAAACCCCCAGCAGGTGCGGCGGCCACGGGAGTCTCCATGAAGCGGAACCTAAGTAAGAAAGCACAGAGCCAGAACCTGAGCACTATAAGCTAATCCGGAAGCAGGATCGTCCACCCTCTCCTGAACCACGCCCCCGAGCTGCCACGCCCCGCCCACAGACGCATCTAGGCTGGGCTGAGGCCACACCCCTAGTGAGGCTAATTCCGCCCCCTGACGTCACCACCTCCAATCTAAAAGTAGGCCAGCGCAGGGATCACAGCAGCATCGGAAGAGAGTTGTGGTCTCTACTTATCTATTTGGTAGTAAACCCGTGGGCATCCCCGCCCTCCTCATCACAGGACCTCAGTGGAGAGCCCGCTCCACGCTTACTTCTTTGAGTCGTAAGGCCACAACCCCACCGGATCGCCCAGCCCACGGCCCCCCGACCTAACTCTAGACCTTTGTCCTTCGGCCGAGATCACATTGTCACATTGCAGTCGGGTGCTCCTCCAACTCCACCTCACAGACACACACACCCCAACCCAAGGCCCTATGACCTTTGCCTACAGAAAATGTCCCTGACTCCAGAGGAACTCGGGCACCTCTGGGACACGTGACTCGGGCGCCGTACTGTATCCCTTTGGGCCCCTCAGCTCTGCAGCGTCCCGTAGTCCAGCGCGACGGGCGCGCTTGCTTGCGCCGAACTGGAGCCTCGTTGGCAGAGTCACCCTCAAGAGCCGTTTATCATTGGTCGCTTCTCTCCCTTCGCCTCCAATTGGCTGACATTGCCCCAGCTCCAACACCCGCCCCTTCCTGGACCACTGTGGCTTTGCATGATGTTAGAAGAATCCGTGGTGCTTGGTGTCAGCCTCGTTCAGCAACCTTCCAGGTATCCAGCATCTGAGAACCCCATCACCTTTTACACACTCCGACCTTCTTCACAAGTCCCTTTCCCCAGTGTATGTCGTTTTCTTCTGTGACTTACTGAGTTTAATCAAGGCCATGTGTGTGACCAAGGCTTTCAAGCTATCTGTTAGAACCTGGGTTTATCAATGGGTATTTAACTAGAGACAGTGTAAACCAGGCATGTTGGTGCAGGCCTTGAATTCCTCTACTCCGAAGGTAGAGGCAGGAGGATTTCTGTGACCTCCTGCACATGTGGAGAGAGAGAGAGAGAGAGAGAGAGAGAGAGAGAGAGAGAGAGAGAAGCCTGATCTACATAGCGAGTTCCAGGACAGGCAGGACTGCATTGGGACCAAGAAAAAAAATCCTAATTTCATTGGCTGTGTCATGTCCACAAGATAATATTCCACAGCCCCTTTCCCTGTCTTTTGACTTGTGCCCAAATCTGCGGGGTCCCCACAAAAGCCAACAAAGAGACCGAGTCCCATATGTAAAAGCAAAGAGCCTTTATTTTAATCAAGTTTGCAAACTCAGTCTCTCCCTATGTCCAACGTATTGGAATAACCGGAGAGCCCCGAGCTCAATTAGAATTGGGTTTTTATAGTAGTAAAGGTGGGGGTGAGGGGTCTCTGAGGTTCAGGACCCCTGATTGGCTGACTTTTGTCTAGGGGTGTCCTGGTGAGGTGTGCTGGCAGGTGATCCTATCTACAGCGGTTGGAATGTCAGGCATTTTCTTTGGTCTGCCTTTTGGGTGGGGATCTGGTTATCTCAGCTTGTGGTTCTTCCCTGCCACCAGGTATTGCTTCAGGGTAAACTACTGAGACTTAGGCCTCTTATTTAAATTTATCAAAGGCCAGAGTCCCAGGTGATTACGGTTGGAAGTAAAGAACTTGCCTTGGGTGACCTGCCCAGACTTAGATTATCATAGCTGGCCCTCACAGACTCTTATATTCTTTCCACACATTTTCAGTATTCCCTGGTCTTTCCAGGCCCTGGTATAAATGCTCTGTTTAGAGCTGAGCATAGTAATTCCTTATCGACAACCATGGTCTCTGTTTTTTGCGAAGAAAAGCTCTTATTACAGCAGAGAATAGCATTTGTCTACAAGTATAAACAGCTGTCCACTTCTGAGATTTCCCTCTAAGAATTCTCCCTTAAGGAAAGGTTATTTATATCTGAATCATTCCTATATTTGAATGTTATCAGTTAAGTTTCAAACCAGGGACAAAGGGTTGAGGTACCTATTTAACATACCTGTTACAGGGTCTGACTGGCAAACCCAGCCCTCTACCCTGAACTCTGCAGCCCAGGGGCTGGGCTGCCCTCCCCTCAGAGGCTTTTTCCTATATAATCCAGATATTTTGACTACCCAACCCTTTTTGTACCTTTGGCCTCCTGGCTGCAACGTGTTATTCCCCTCTCTCCTCTCTTCTTTTCTCTCCCCCTCTCCCCCACTGCTCAGCTCAGTCTGGTCATGTGCATTCTGAACCCCCCCAGATGTCCTGACCTCTACCTACACTCTCCTACATATCTACAATAAACTTTCTCCTCTACCAAACTTAGGAAAAATAATTTTCTTTTCTCCCCCTTTTTTATTTCTTTTTCTAATTCATTATTTACCATTTTTAAACTTAGTTTTTAGAGCTGAGAGTATAGTTCAGAGATATATCTGCCTAGAACAGGCAAAGCCTTGGGTACAATTTATCCCCTCCCACACACACATAAAATACAAAACTGTTTTAGTAAAAATTACCCTATGAGTTATTTATTCTTACTGATTGTGAGCGTGTGTCTTAGTTAGGGTTTTAATTGCTGTGGGTGTTGTTCTTTTTTAAAAAATGCTGCAAGATTCCTGCAGCAGTAGGCAGCAGAAATGCTGTAGGTCCCAAATGGTGGCGGCGGGCCATGTGGTGGCAGGCAGTGGGCCCTGGGAGCAGCCAGTTCCAGGCAGAGACAGCTGCTGGTCTCAGAGCAGTGGTGGCGGGCCATGTGGTGGCAGGCAGCGGGCTCTGGGAGCAGCCAGTCCCAGGCAGAAATGGCTGCTGGTCCCAGAGCTGCGCACGAGCGGTGGTGGCGGCGGCGGGCAATGTGGCTGCAGACAGCGGGCCCTGGGAGCAGCCAGTCCCAGGCAGAGACGGCTGCTGGTCCCAGAGCAGTGGTGGCAGGCCATGTGGCAGCAGGCAGTAGGCCCCAGGCAGAGACGGCTGCTGGTCCCTGAGCAATGGCTGGTTCCAGGCAGGGAGACACATGGCGGGCGGGCAGAAGACAGAAACATGGATTGACAGGACATGCAGGGTGAGGTTGAATGTTTATTCAGGGGGTTATGGAGGAGGAAGGGTGAAGGGGGGGACTGAGAGGGAGAGAGAGAGAGAGAGAGAGAGAGAGAGAGAGAGAGAGAAGAGGAAAAAGAGACAGAGAAGGGGGGAAGCAGAGAAGTGGGGAGAGAGGCAGAAGCGAAGCTGCCTCTCTGAGAGGAAGATGGAAAAGAGAGCGATCTCAGGCCAGAAGCTGAAGATCAGCCTGCCTCAGTGGATGGGAGGGGAATGGGTGTGGCTTGTCTCTTAAAGGGACCAAAACCATAACATTCCCAGGTCTTCCTTATAATAAAAAGCACGCACGTCAAGGAAGCAGAAAAGGAAGGGCCCAAGATGGCAGCAGGCAAGTCAGAGGTAATGGGAGTGGGTGTGGCTTGTCCCTTAAAGCAACAGGAAAGCACAACAGTGGAGAGACACCATGACCACAGAAACTCCAATAAAGAAGACATTTAATTGGGGTGTCTCACTCACAGAAGTTCAGTCCATTATTACCATTTCTGAGCATGGTGGTTGCAGACCAACATGGTGCTGGAGTAGTAGGTAAGAGGCCTACAACTTGCAGGTGACAGGAAATCAGTTGAGCGTCACACTGAGCAAAACTCAAGCAAAAGAAATCTCAAAGCCCGCCCTCACAGTGACACACATACTTCAACAAGGTCAGACCAACCCCAACAAAGCCACACCTCTTAATAGTGCCACTCCCTGCGGGGCCAAACTACCGTAGTGTGCCTCCAATTTCCTCTTGAATCAAAAAAACACGTTCTTCCCGGCCACTCTCTAAGAGTTGGGATTATTCTATCAGTCTCCAAATTGGTCCTTCTCCCTTCTGTTTCTTAACTCCTTGTTATTTAGTGAGAGCCCTGAACCAAAAGGATACCACATACTTCATGAAAAGGGGGTTTCTAGGCTCACTTACATTCCTGGAGCCAATAAGAAGATAATATTTGGGCTGGTAAAATAGTTCAGTGGCAAAGCCCCTGCTTCTCATGCATGTGGGTTCCATCCCCAGTAATACACACATACACAAATTCACACACACACACACACACACGCACACGTGCACACACGCACACGCGTGCACACACACACACACACCACAGGGGGAGGGGAGAATATTTTAGAACTAGTAGTTACTTTGTCAACTTACTATGCCGGTAGGCACCTCTCTTAACTCCTGTAACTCTCAGCAAGGCGCAGTCAGGTACTTAGTTTCCCTTTGGGGTTTCTTAGTCTCATTAATAAAATGAGTTAAAAAATAACTCAGAAGGAAGCCCAAGGACAATTTTATTAAGTGTTGAAAGTTCTGGCAGGACAGGTGCAGTCATGTCTTTTAAGTCAGCCATTAAATAGTGATGAAGCCCAGTGCCAGGCAACACATGCTGAGTCGTGGACCCGAGCTCAGAGAACATCTAAGCCCAAACTTTTAGGTCCTAGAGCAACATAGAGACAGATTATTAAGAAAGGAAAAGCACCCCCAAGAGTGGAAGTGGAACAGAGAGCTGAGAAAAGAACCCCCAAAACATCAGGCTCAAGAAATATGGCCCTTTACAGTCCTTGCCTCTCCTGTGTGTCACGGGCTTTTCTCAGAAACGCTCTGCTAACAGAAACCTAGGTAAATAAAGGTTCCCAGTCTCTCATTTTCCTCTCCATGCGGTATGCATGTGGAGGTGCACATGCATATGGAGGTACAAGGGTGAGGTCTATAATCGCCTTCCCTTGCTCTCCTACTTTAGTCAGTGAGATAGGTTCTCATGGTCAAACCAGAGCTTGTCAAGATGGCTGGTCTCCTTAGTGAGCTTGCTCTGGCCATCGCCTGTTTTGGTCCTCTGAGGCTGGGATTAGAAGCAACCCACCATGCCAGTCTTCTTCTGCAAACTGACTTCTTTCATGTTAAGTATGTGATTTTCTTTTATTGCATTGTATTTATTTTGTGCAAGGTACACGTGTGGCGGTCAGAGGACAACTGTGAGACCTAGGGATTGAACTCGGGTCTGCAAGGCTTAACAGCAGGCACCTCCACCATTGAGCCAGCCGTCTCACTGGCCCCTCTGATGTTAAGCTTGATGTTTTAGCTTCCACGTGGCTCTGCCAAGTCTTTCTGATTTTCCAAATTGCTCAGAAAAAGATAGCCTTTCCTTTTTCCTTCTTTTTTTCTTTTTTTTTCTTTTGAATACCGGCCAAAGCTTGGACATGCTCTCTCCGACACATTGGGCTTCTTCATTCTTCCTCTGAAGTTCCTCATCGGCCTTTGTGAGCTGCTTATCTGCCTATGGCTGTTTGCTGACCTCATTTCACACATGCCAGACTAATTCAAAAGGCATTGCTCCCTCTTTCCTGGCTGCTTGCCTACACTCCTGTTTTTCTTTTAGATTATAATAAACTGTCCTCAAGTTTCCTTCTTAAATTCTTGCACTGATGAGACCAAGAATACAAAGTGGGGACCTAAATGTCTCTGGTACCCTTAGGCACCCCAGGCAGGGCTCCCCAAATTCAGGACAAGAATTTCAAACAAGCTACTTTTTTAGTCAACATCTGGGAGACTCCGTCTAAGACACAGAGCTCAATACAAAGGCACATTCATAGAGTTCTATGAATAGATGAGTTACTGCCCTGCCCCGTCACACAAACAGCATCAAGGGTCAGCCACCATGTGGCAAATCAAAGATGTGGATGGAAACTCCAGACCCTTCCAGCTCCCTTTTGCACAGAAACATTGCCTGTTAACCAGAGAACTGGATTTTCAAACAATGGCTGGTATTTCTCCCGCAAAATTCTTTGATCCAAGGCAAGGCTTCTAATTTTGCCCTAACTGAGCCTTTGTCATAAGCCTTCAATTCACAGTTACCTGAAACTCATTTCATGTTGGCCTCACTGGAGCAAGATTGCAAGTCAATCAGGTTGGCCTTAACACAGGCACCAACCCCCAGACACACACACAACAAAGGTTTTTGGCTAAGTGGGACATTTTACATGTTAATCTAGTTCTCTCTTCTCTCCTCTCTCGTGTGTGTGTCTGTGTGTGTGTGTGTGCGCGTGCGTATGTGTGTGTGTGTTTCTGTGCGTGTGTGTGGCTGGCTGGCTCTCTATTTCTATCTCTCTGCGTCTCTGTGTGGGTGTGTCAAGGTCTCACTATGTTGCCAGGGCTAGCCTCAAACTCCTGGATTCAAGTGATCCTCAGCTTCAGCGTCCAAAGTAACGGGGGGCTACAAACTCATGCATCCACACCATTTCCAAAGTGTCGTTTGTTCGAATTTCACACACAACCTTAGCCACACACACACACACACAAATCTTGTTTTTACTTCCCTTTTGTTCCTCATCAACTTTCAGTGTTGATTAGTTTCTGTCACAAATCTGGACATACTTAGGAAGAGAAAAACTCAACTGAAAAATTGCTGCCAGCAGACTGTGGGCATGCCTGGGGTGGTGGGTATTTTCTTGATTGTTGACTAATGTAGGGGGCCCAGTCCAGTGTGGGCAGTGCCATTCTTAAACAGGTGGCCCTGGGCTGACTGAGCAAGCTGTGGAAAGCAAACCACCAGGCAGTGTTCTTCCATGGTTTCTGCTTCAGTTCCTGCCTCCAGGTTTCTGCCTGGGCTTCCCTCAATGATGAGACTGTATGCTGTAAGCTGAAGTAAACCCCTTTCTCCCAGAAGCTGTTTTTGGTCATGGTGTTCACCTAAGCAACATAAAGCAAAATAGGACACTTTCTGTGCTGGCCTGAGAAGCTCCATGTAACCTCCGCCAAGTGTATCCCCACTGAAGAACAGTGGCAGTTGGCTTCCTGGCCAGCCTAACTGATCAGTATGCTCACGGTTCAGTGATAAACCCTGTTTCAGAAAATAAGATGATAGCAGAGAGATAATAAAGGAAGACACCCAGTGTGACCTCTGGACTCTGTACACACATCCAGATAAGCATTCACACGCACGTGTCCACACGCGTGCAAGCACGCACATGAAACTGTACACAAAGAGCAACTTTTGAGAGTCAGCTCGCTCTTCTCCCTTTTGAGTTCCAGGGATCTAATTCAAGTCCCATCTTTCTCAGCCTATAAAATCAGAGATGAAATGCCCTCCACAGTTTTGGTTTCAGAAGCCAGAGATGTGAGCTCTGCCATTGTTCTCAGGGTTTCAGTGCCTGGAGCTAATTTGACAGTGATCCAGGTGCAGCAGCTGTAGCTCCTGCCAGCACAGCCTGCAGTTTGCAAAGGGCTTTCCCTAGCTGCTTTTTTCTTTTTCTTTCTTTTCTTTTCTTTCTTTCTTTCTTTCTTTCTTTCTTTCTTTCTTTTTTGTTTGTTTCCAAGACAGGGTTTCTCCACGTAACAGTCCCAGCTGTCCTGAAACTCTCTTCCTTGTAGACCAGGCTGGTCTCGAACTCACAGAGATCCACCTGTCCCTGCCTCAAGTTCTGGGATTAAAGGCGTGCGCCACCACACCTGGCTCCTATTTACAACTTTACAACCCTGTGTTTAGGCACTTTTCCATTGTGAGTGACACATACATCCTTCCTGAATAACAGAATACATTTCTCCTCTTATTTTAATTATTTGTGCATAAGTGTTTTGTCTGCATGTATATCTAGGCAGCACATGTGTGCTTAGTGCCCTGGAAGGCCATAAGAGGATGTCAGAACCCCTGGAACTAGAAAAACAAACAATTGTAAGGTCCCATATGGGTACTAGGAATAGATAATTTGTAGGCCCATATTTCTGTATGGTGTGGCAGCCAGGCGACAAAGCCATAGGCCCCATCCGAGGGGGTCACGTAGTTCTGCAGACAAGCTGTCTCTGCCTAACAAAAGTAATCCCAGCACTCGGGAGGCAGAGGCAGGCAGATCTCTGTGAGTTCAAGGCCAGCCTGGGATACAAGAGCTAGTTCCAGGACAGGCTCCAAAACCACAGAGAAACCCTGTCTCAAAAAACCAAAAAAAAAAAAAAGTCAGGATATTCGGTGCTCCTTCCTTTGTAATTTGGAGGATGCCTTATAGAGATGCTGATTCAAGCCTACGTGACAGCTAGCATGCACAGCAGACAGGCAGATGCAGACGTGACAAAAGGCCATTCACCTGGTTACCTAGGAGACAGCCTAATGTATTTTTCCGCTCAGTTTATGTGTTGGTATAAAAGTTGTTTGGATAATGAACGTGAGGAGATCTTCAGGAGACCGTCAGGAGAAAGAACCCTGAGATGCCCTTCTGTGATGACCATGTAAGCTGTGTCTGGTTATTCCTTGCGGCTCCGTACCAGTCCAGTTAGGGAAAAGAGTTATCTATGTTGGGGCCCACATGGGCTCTAACAATCCTTGATCCTCTTCTTAACCTCTGAGACACCTCTTCTGCCCCCTCCTACCTTAAATAAACATCAAACTTACACAGTTTCTACTCAAATACACTCCCAATGCACCCTTGTTCCCCAGGGCAGAAGGACTGATCCCAGTATGAATTGGTTTGGGGTTCATGTAAGGCAAAATTGTGACCTCATGTGAACTTTTAGGGAGAATCCACCAATTACCATCTTGTGACTGTACACATGATTAAAATCAAGTGAATTGTGGAAAGAGACATGTACAGTAGAAAATGGTTGATGGAGGAAGGTCATTGGTTAAATAAAAAGAAACTGCTTGGTCCTCGTTGGTTAGAAGATAGGTGGGAGGAGTAAACAGGACAGAACGCTGGGAGGAAGAGGAAGTGAGGTCAGACTCCACAGCTCTGCTCTCTGGAGCAGACGCCTCAGAGAGAGAAGCCATGCTCCCGGCTCCTGGGCAGAGGCACGCGATGAAGCAAGCCGCCAGGTCAGACATGCTGAATCTTTCCCGGTAAGACCGGTGCTCTCAGATTATTAGAGATGGGTTGATCGGGATATCAGAATTAGCCAGTAAGGGCTAGAGCTAAAGGGCCAAGCAGTGATTAAAAGAATACAGTGTCCCTGTAATTATTTCGGGGCATAAGCTAGCTGAGCAGGCGGCTGGGGACGCAGCCCCGCCGCCCTTATTACTACAAATGGTTGTGTATATAGCAATCAAAAGAGACAGTCTTGGAGATGACGAGATGACTCAATAGTTAAGAGCACTTTCTGCTTTTTTTAAGGACTGGGGTGTAGTTCTACAACCACCAGGTGACTTGAAACCCTCTGTTATTCCAGTTCCAGAGAATCTGACACCTTGTTCTTGCCTCTGCAAGCACCAGGCATTCATACAGTGCATATACATACCTGCTGGTAAAACACTCACACACATAAAATAAATAAACATAAAAAATAGAGAACTACTCTCACTATTCCACCTTAATGACCAAATTCCTTCTCTTGCATCTCAAACAGTACCTGGGACCCAACCTGCTGCTCTTGAAGTATTTCACTTTTGCTTATTTTAGTTTTAGGGTTTTTTTTGTTGTTGTTGTTTTGTTTTGTTTTGTTTTTTGTAGACCGGGTCTCTCTGCATAGCCTTGACTATCCTGGAACTCACTATATAGATCAGACTGGCCTCAGACTCACGGAGATTGTTGAGATTGTCCTTCCTCTGCCTCCCAAATGCTGGGATTAAAGGACTTGGAGCATACTCTAACTTGTTTTACAGGTTGGCTTCAATGGTGTTTCCTCGATACTTTTGCGTTTTTATTTCAGTGTCTTGAAACAACAGATTGCAACCACTGGCAACAGTTTGAGAGAGCCGGAGATGAGAATAACTTTCTGTAGTTCTGAAGCTTTTTTGATGCCACATACCAGACATACCGCTCTCAAGGATGTTGGTGCATCCGCCAGACCCTTGTAGCCTCAACAATCATTATATTTATGAGCTAAAACAATAACTGTGACCCATGAATATGAATGAGCTTCTGAGAAAGCACAGGATCCAAAAACTGCCCAAGAGGAAGGACGTTGTCAATGCTGACTCTGCCCTTCTGTAACTAGTGAAGCAGCCAGACATATAGTGGTGCGTGCTTGCTTTCCTGGTACACAGAGGGTTGAGACAGAAGAGTCACAAGTTCAACGACAGCTTAGGCTGCAGAGTGAAATCAAAGCCAGCCCGGGCAACTTAGTGTCTCAAGGAGAAAGAAAAAATGAGCACCTGCCTAATATGTGTGAGGTTCACTCCCTGTACTAGCAAATGATGGTGGTGATGATGGTGGTGGTGGTGATAATGGTGAAATCAAGTAAACAACAAGACAAGCAGAAGAGAAAGAACTTCCCCTGTCACACTCAATGGTTCAGCACTAACATACCCAGATCTCCTGTCTCAGGTCTCGAGGCATAAAGTACCTGTGGGCTTATATGATTGATTAGTTGGTCTGGAGGTAAGAGAGTGTTAAACTGACTTTATTACTTGGTAAATGTGAATTTTACAAAGCACTTTACAATTCATGACAATATCTTTGTATTCATCATGTACTTCTATCTTTGAAATAGCTCTTGAGTACAGGCTCACAGCCCTTGTCTTTCGCTGGTGGGCTTAAGGACATTGCAGTGATTTTAGTTAGTGATACAATGTTGTCTGCCACGGCTTCAAAGTAACTGTCTCTTCACTAAGGGGTCAGGTCACAAAAAGAGGAGGCTATTGGAGAACAAAATAAAGGCCTTCTCCCAGAAATGGTTTTGTATTGGCTTCTCCAAGTCAGTGGTTCTGTGAAGCCCGCAGGGAAACAACTGACTCTATGAACTTATTTTCTAACCATCCCAAGTGAAGGTACTACTTTAACCCTTCAACATCACCTTGCAGTTGGTTGAGTTTTGACACAGTCTCTCTATGTTGCTCAGCTAAGGAACTCCGAGGCACAATTATCCTCCTGTGTAGCCTCCTTGGGAACACAGGCACCTGACACTACCCCCAGAGGCACACTTTGCTTCTGAACATTCCTTGTCAAAGTGCTCTACCACGGAGCTGCAATCCCAGACCAGGATTCTATCACTAAAGGAAGAAGAGGAAAATAGATTCTGGTGAACAGCTGCCAGTCCCTCACTTTTTTTTTTATTGAAAAAAGGAAAAAAAAGTATCCGCCTCCTCCCAGCCTCCCATTCCCTCCCCCTCCTCCCACCTTTCTCCCCCTCCCCCAAACTCCTCTCCCCCTCCCTCTCCAGTCCAAAGAGCAGTCAGGGTTCCCTGCCCTGTGGAAAGTCCAAGGTCCGCCCCACTCCGTCCATATCTAGGAAGGTGAACATCCAAACTGGCTAGGCTCCCACAAAGCCATCACATTAAGTAGGATCAAAACCCCGTGCCATTGTCCTTGGCTTCTCAGCAGCCCTCATTGTTCGCCATGTTCAGAGAGTCCGGTTTTGTCCCCTGCTTTTTCAGTCACAGTCCAGCTGGTCTTGGTGAGCTCCCAATAGATCAGCCCCATTGTCTCAGTGGGTGGGTGCACCCCTCGTGGTCCTGACTTCCTTGCTCATGTTCTCCCTCCTTCTGCTCCTCATTGGGACCTTGGGAGCTCAGTCCAGTGCTCCAGTGTGGGTCTCTGTCTCTATCTCCATCCATCACCAGATGAAGGTTCTATGGTGATATGCAAGATATTCGGCAGTATTGCTATAGGATAGGGTCATTTCAGGTTCCCTATCCTCAGCTGTACAAGGGACTAACTGGGGACATCACCATGGGCTCCTGGGAGCCACTCTAGGGTCGAGTCTCTTGCCAACCCTAAGGTGGATCCCATAACTAAGAATTGTTCTTCCTTGCTCCCCTGTCCAACCTTCCTTTATCCCAATCATCCTGTTTCCCTAGTTCCCCCCTCCTTCCCTTCTCACTTTTCTCTCCCCATCTCCCCTTACCCCCATCCCACCCCACCCCCAAGATCCCAATTTTCTCCCCAGCAATTTTGTCTACTTCCCATAGCCAAGAGGATAACTATATGTTTTTCCTTGGGTTCACCTTCTTATTTAGTTTCTTTAGGTTCACCAATTGTAGTCTCTGTGACCCTTATTTATGGCTAGAAACCAATTATGAGTGAGTACATCCCATGTTCATCTTTTTGGGTCTGGCTTACCTCACTCAGGATAGTGTTTTCTATTTCCATCCATTTGCATGCAAAATTCGAGAAGTCATTGTTTTTTTACCGCAGCGTAGTACTCTAATGTGTATATATTCCATACTTTCTTCATCCATTCTTCCATTGAAGGGCATCTAGGTTGTTTCCAGGTTCTGGCTATTACAAATAATACTGCTATGAACATAGTTGAACAAATGCTCTTGTCATATGATAGGGCATCTCTTGGGTATATTCCCAAGAGTGGTATTGCTGGATCCAGGGGTAGGTTGATCCCGAATTTCCTGAGAAAAGGAAACACTGATTTCCACAGTGGTTGCACAAGATTGCGTTCCCACCAGCAATGGATGAGGGTACCCCTTCCTCCACAGCCTCTCCAGCAAAGGCTATCATTGGAGTTTTTTATTTTAGCCATTCTGACAGGTGTAAGATGATATCTCAAAGTTGTTTTGATTTGCATTTCCCTGATTGCTAAGGAGGTTGAGCATGACCTTAAGTGTCTTTTGGCCATTTGAACTTCTTCTGTTGAGAATTCTCTGTTCAGTTCAGTGCCCAATTTTGTAATTGGGTTAATTAGCATTTTAAAGTCGAGTTTCTTGAGTTCTCTATATATTTTGGAGATCAGACCTTTGTCTGTTGCGGGGTTGGTGAAGATCTTCTTCCAGTCAGTAGGTTGCCTTTTTGTCTTAGTGACAGTGTCCTTTGCTTTACAGAAGCTTCTCAGTTTTAGTAGGTCCCATTTATTCAATGTTGCCCTAATGTCTGTGCTGCTGGGGATATACATAGGAAGCGATCTCCTGTGCCCATCTGTTGTAGGGTACTTCCCACTTTCTTTTCTCTCAGGTTCAGTGTGTTCGGGCTGATATTGAGGTCTTTAATCCATTTGGACTTGAGTTTTGTGCATGGTGATAGATATGGGTCTATTTTCATTCTTCTACAGGTTGACATCCAGTTGTGCCAGCAACATTTGTTGAAGATGCTTTCTTTCTTCCATTGTATACTTTTAGCTCCTTTATCGAAAATGAGTTGATCATAGGTTTGTGGGTTAAAATCTGGGTCTTCTATTCGATTCCATTGGTCGACTTCTCTGTTGTTATGCCAGTACCACACTGTTTTCATTACTGTAGCTCTGTAATAGAGTTTGAAGTCAGGGATGGTAATGCCTCCAGAAGATCCTTTATTGTATAGGATTGTTTTGGCTATCCTGGGATTTTTGTTTTTCCATATAAAGTTGATTTTTGTCCTCTCCAGATCTGTGAAGAATTTTGATGGGATCTTGATGGGGATTGCATTGAATCTATAAATTGCCTTTGGTAGAATTGCCATTTTTACTATGTTGATCCTCCCAATCCAAGAGCAAGGGAGGTCCATCCATTTTCTGGTATCCTCTTCAATTTCTTTCTTCAATGCCTTAAAGTTCTTGTCAAATAGATCTTTCACTTCCTTGGTTAGATTTACCCCAAGATATTTTATGCTGTTTGTGGCTATCGTGAAAGGTGAAGCTTCTCTGATTTCCCTCTCTGCTTCCATATCCTTTGTGTATAAGAGGGCGACTGATTTTTTGGAGTTGATCTTGTATCCTGCCACATTACTAAAGCTGTTTATCAGCTGTAAAAGTTCTTTGGTGGAGTTTTGGGGGTTGCTTATGTACACTATCATATCATCTGCAAATAACGAAAGTTTAACTTCTTCCTTTCCAATTCGAATCCCCTTGATCCAATTATGTTGTCTTATTGCTATTGCTAGAACTTCAAGCACTATATTGAAGAGGTATGGCGAGAGTGGACAGCCTTGTCATATTCCTGAGTTAGCGGGATGGCTTTGAGTTTCTCTCCGTTTAATTTGATGTTAGCTGTCGGCTTGCTGTATATAGCTTTTATTATATTTAGGTATGACCCTTGTATCCCTAATCGCTCCAATACTTTTATCATAAAGGGATGTTGAATTTTGTTAAATGCTTTTTCAGCATCTAATGAAATGATCATATGGTTTTTTTCTTTCAGTTTATTTATATGTTGGATTACATTGATAGATTTTCGTATGTTGAACCAGCCCTGCATCTCTGGGATGAAGCCTACTTGATCATAATGGATAATTTTTCGGATGTGTTCTTGGATTCGGTTTGCCAGTATTTTGTTGAGGATTTTTGCGTCGATGTTCATGAGTGAGATTGGCCTGTAATTCTCTTTCATGGTTGAGTCTTTGTGTGGTTTTGGTATCAGAGTAACTGTAGCTTCATAAAAGGAATTTGGTAATGACCCTTCTGTTTTTATATCGTGGAATACATTAAGGAGTAAAAGTATTAGCTCTTCTTGGAAGTTATGGTAGAATTCCACATTGAAACTATCTGGTCCTGGGCTTTTTTTGGTAGGGAGGTTTTTGATAACAGCTTCTAAATCTTCGCCACTAACAGGTCTGTTTAGATTGTTCACCTGGTCCTGGTTTAACTTTGGTATATGGTATTTATCTAAAAAAGTGTCCATTTCCTTTAATTTTCCAGTTTTGTGGTATACAGGCTTTTGTAGTAAGATCTAATGATTCTCTGAATTTCCTCTGTGTCTGTGGTTATGTCCCCCTTTTCATTTCTGATCTTATTAATTTGCGTATTCTCTCTCTGCCGTTTGATTAGTTTGGATAGGGGTTTATCAATCTTCTTGATTTTCTCCAGGAACCAGCTTTTTGTTTCATTGATTCTTTGGATTGTTTTCTGTGTTTCTATTTTGTTGATTTCAGCCCTCAGTTTGATTATTTCCAGTCTTCTACTCCTCCTAGGTGAGTCTGCTTCTTTTTTTTCAAGAGCTTTCAGGTGGGCTGTTAAGTCTCCAATATGTACTTTCTCTGTTTTCTTTAAGTGGGCACTTAGTGCGATGAACTTTCCTCTTAGGACTGCTTTCATCGTGTCCCATAAGTTCAAGTATGTTCTTTCTTTATTTTCATTGAATTCAAAGAAGACTTTAATTTCTTTCTTTATTTCTTCCTTAATCCAGGTATGGTTCATTAGTTGACTGTTCAGTTTCCATGAGTTTGTAGGCTTTCTCGGGGTAGCATTGTTGTTGAATTCTAACTTTAATCCATGGTGATCTGATAAGACACAGGTGGTTACTAATATTTTTTTGTAACTGTGTAAGTTAGCTTTGCTACCGAGTATGTGGTCAATTTTCGAGAAGGTTCCATGAGCTGCAGAGAAGAAGGTATATTCTTTCCTCTTTGGGTGGAATAATCTATAGATGTCTGTTAAGTCCATTTGCTTCATTACCTCCATTAATTCTCTAATTTCTCTGTTAGGTTTCTCTTTGATTGACCTGTCCATTGGTGAGAGAGGAGTGTTGAAGTCTCCTACTATTAGTGTGTGCGGTTTGATGGCTGCCTTAAGTTTTAGTAATGTTTCTTTTACGTGCGTGGGTGCTTTTATATTAGGGGCATAGATATTCAGGATTGAGACTTCTTCCTGATGAATTGTTCCTGTTAGGAATATAAAATGTCCCTCTCCATCTCTTCTGATTGATTTAAGTTTGAAGTCAACTTTTTAGAAATTAGTATGGCCACACCTGCTTGTTTCTTAGGTCCATTTGCTTGATAAGCCTTTTCCCAGCCCTTTACTCTGAGTAGGTGCCTGTCTTTGTGGTTGAGGTGTGTTTCTTGTGAACAGCAGAATGTTAGATCCTGTTTTCGTATCCAATCTCTTAGCCTGTGCCTTTTTATAGGTGAGTTGAGCCCATTGACATTAAGTGATATTAATGACCAGTGGTTGTTAATTCTGGTCACTTTTTTAGTAGTAGGGTTTGTGTGTTTCCCTTCTTTGAGTTGCGCTGGTGAAGGGTCTCTATATGTCTGAGTTATTGTGGTCTTTGTTGGACTCCTTGGTTAGTGATTTTCCTTCTATTATTTTCTGTAAGGCTGAATTTGTGGCTACATATTGTTTAAATTTGTTTTTATCCTGGAAAATTTTGTTTTCTCCATTTATAGTGAACGAAACTTGGCTGGGTATAGTTGTCTGGGCTTGCATCCATGGTCTCTTAGTTTTTGCAGTACATCTATCCAGGACCTTCTGGCTTTCATGGTTTCCATAGAGAAGTCAGGTGTAAGTCTGATATGTTTACCTTTATAAGTAACTTGGCCTTTTTCCTTTGCGGCTCTTAATATTCTTTCTTTATTCTGTATGCTTTGTGTTTTGATTATTATATGCCGAGGGGATTTTTTTTTTGATCCAGCCTATTTGGTGTTCTGTATGCTTCTTGAACCTTCATAGGTACATCTTTCTTCAGGTTGGGAAAGTTTTCTTCTATAATTTTATTAAGTATATTTTCTGGACCGTTGAGCTGCACTTCTTCTCCTTCTTCTACTCCAATTATTCTTAGGTTTGGTCTTTTTATTGTGTCCCATATTTCCTGAATGTTTTGTGATGAGAGTTTGTTGGACTTGCTGTTTTCTTTGATCAGTGCATTTATTTTCTCTATGTTATCTTCAGAATCTGAGATTCTTTCTTCTATCTCTTGTATTCTGCTGGTTATGCTTGTTTCTGTAGTCTCTATTCGTTTACCTAGATTTTCCATGTCCAGCCGGCCCTCTGTTTGTGTTTTCTTCTTTGCCTCCATTTCAGTTTTCAAGTCATGAACTGTTTCCATTATCTGCTTGATTGTTTTTCCTTGGTTTCCTAGGGTATCATTCACTGATTTACTCAATTCCTCAAACTTTCTGTTATACTTCTCATCCATTTCTATAAGGGCGTTTTTTACATGCTGTTTAAGGGCCTCTATCACTTTCATAAAGTCAGTTTTTTCTACTTCTTCTTGATTAAGGTGTTCATGTCCTCCTGTTGTGAGGTCGCTGGGTTCTGGTGGTTTCATGTTGTTTTTCAGATTGTTGGGTGAATTCTTGCATTGGCGCCTGCCCATCTCTTCCTCCTAATACTCCCCTATGGATCTTCTTTTACAGGATCAGGTCTTCTTGCCCCCTGATGTACCTTCCCAGTGATGTCACTCCCCAGTGATGGTTCTCCCCGTGTCCAGATCGGATCTCCTTGCTGCTTGGGTAGCTCACAAACAAAGGGCCCACCCTGCTTGCTGCAGGCAGGCTATGGAGACAAAGGAACTACCGCCCTCCCTTTTGCCCTCCCAATTCGGGTTCGGTCCCAGCGCCCAAGCAGGCTGAACTGGGAGGTGCTATGCTGCCAAAGAGGGGAGGGAGGGAGGGAGACAGGGGGTAGGGGGTTCTGGATGTAAGCTGGGTGGGATAGGAACAGCCAGTCCCTCACTTTTTGCACCTCTCAAACAAGATCACTATTTCTATTTTATTAATGAAAATAAATAAAGACAGTTTGAGAAACATGTCCAACGTGGCACCACTTCTGCAAGATCAAACTGACATCCATACCCAAACCATCTATGCCATTAAATAATTCATTTTTGCTTGTTTGTTCGTTTGTTTGTTCTTTTGAGACAGGGTTTCTCTGTGTATCTTCGGCTGTCCTGGAACTCACTCTGTAGACCAAACCGGCCTCAAACTCACAGAGATCCACCTGCCTCTGCCTCCTGAGTGCTGGGATTAAAGGCTTGTACTACCAGGCCCAGCAAATAATTCCTTTTTTTATTTCTTTATGCTTGGACAAGGTCATTATGTAACTCTTACAGGTCTGGAACTTGCCATGTAGATTACTCTGACCTTAAACTCACAGAGTGAGTTAATTTAACTCATAAACATAATGATTGTCGGGCTACAAGCGTCTGGCAGATGCAACAGCAACATCTTGACAACAGTATGTCTGGTCTAAGAGCTAGTTGGGAGCAAGTGTAACCTAAGGCCAAGATTTCAGAATTAATAAGAACTCTCTGTGTTATTATTTGGGAGCTGGAGGTCTGAAGAAAGACATGTTACAATGGTGTCTCTTCACAACAATGGAAAAGTAGCTGAGACGCTTCTACTAAGTCTCTCTTGAGTCTTTTAGCCCAATATTTTTTTTCCCAGCAACAGGAAGGAGATTAGAACAGAAGATCTCTTGATTTTAGCAGCTTCTACTACACAATAACTTAATGCAGAAGTAACAAAGAAGTGACAGAGGATTGGTGTGTGTGAAGGTCAGAGTTCAACTTCAGGTGTCACTTTTCAGGAACCATCTTGGTTTTGGTTTTGTTTTGAGACAGAGTCTCTCGTTGATCTGGAGCTTGCCAATTAGGTCAAGCTGACTGGCCAGTAAGTCCCAGGAATCTGCTTCTTCCCGTTTCTGCAGAAATAGGATTACACACATGTACTGCTACATCTGATTTTTCTCCATGGATTCTGAATTATTAAAATAAAACTCAGATCTTCTGCTGGCATAGCAGGCACTTTTCCAACTGAGCCAGGTTTTTATTTTTAAGATTTTAAAAAATTATTATTATGCATATGTGTTTTTTCTGCATGTATGTCTGTTTACTGTATGTGTGCAGTGCCCACAGAGGCCAGAAGTCGTCATTGGATCTCCTGGAACTGTAGTTACAGATAGTTGTTAGCCACCATGTGGGTATTGGGACTCAAATCTGGGTCCTCTGGAAGAACTGCTAGCACTCTTAACTGCTGAGCCATCTCCCCAGCCCCCTGAGCATTTTGTTGTTTTGTTTTTGAGACAGTTTCACTATGTAGCCCAGGCTATCTTTAAACTCACAATCCTCCTGCCTCAGCCTCTCAAGCCCTGAGATTACAAGTATGTGCCACCACAATAATCCGTGCTGAATTCACTGTGAGAGAATAGTATCAACTGATGGTGCTCCCAATGATTTATTTACCTCACTAAGAGCCACTGTTGGCCTTTGGGGGTGTACACAAACATGTTCACACATGCGCGCACACACACACACACACACACACACACACATACATACATACATAGAGAGTCAAATTTTTCTTTGGTCCTCCAGCTCACAAACAACAACATGGAGACTTATTAATTATGAAAGCTTGGCCTTAGCTTAAGCCTGTTTTTAACTATCTCTTATAACTTAAATGAACACATTTCTATTAATCTATGTTCTATCACATACGCCCATTCTGGGTCTCCTCCTGTCTCTCTGAAGTCTCACCTACACCTCCTGCCTAGCTATTGGCAGTTCAGCTTTTTATAAAAAACCAATCACAGCAATACACTTTCACACAGTGTACTAATATCCCACCGCACACATTCACAAAACAAATCTTAAAAAAACAATAATGATTCCTTGGCGCTAGACCTGGAGGTATGCCTGGATGTTAGACCATTTGCCTAGCAAGGGAAGCCCTGGGTTCAATCCCCATTATTAAAATAATGCCTCTCAAATTTGCCTTGCCAAATTGCACCAGCTAAAATGACCAGAGGAAGTACTGTGAAATGACATGAGAAAGCTTCCTAAGAGACTTTGAGACACAAAAGTCAGTGAAGGGCCTCACAGAGGTCAAATCCACACAGTAGAGATAACAATAGACCCCAAAAATGTACTTTGTACTTTCTGAGCCAGCACTATGGCTCAGCAGGTAAGGGCGCTTGCCACCAAGATTGATGACCTGAGTTCAATCCCTGACCTCTACCTACACACACACACACACACACACACACACACACTGCTCCACAAGGCCTTATGCTAGCTTATGCTAGAAGCTTGCTTCTTACCCTGGGGAGCTACTCTACATGAAATGGTAGTGCTCCCCGTACTCCAAGCCATGAACTACGCAACAAAACTCCAATGCTAAGCAAGGCACACACCCCTTCAGGATGTTAGTCAGGAGGGACCAAGAGGCAAGTCCCCACCCCAAAATGTAGGCTATTGCCTTGTCTTTGATTACCTCCTAGAATTTAAGATAAACCCCTATTGCTGAAGACACCACACACTTTGGACATAAGGCTTGGAAGAGTCAAGCTGGTACTGACCTGGAGGCCCCCAGCCCCTGGAGGGCTAGCTCTCACAGTATAGGGTGCTATGCAAGCTACCAAAAAAGGGAATCAGTAGTCCTACCCCGCTTTAGACCCTGTAAACCACAGAGATGCGCCTGGCAAGGCGTCCTCTGCTGGCGCAACAATGGCATGCTTATCTCAGGGGTAACCACCAGCTGAGTGATGGGACTGAAGGCTTGCTCAATAGTCATGAGCTGTAAACAACCAAGACCCTGGGGCTAGAGAGTCACAAGTCGCAGAAGACCTACTACTGTCATTTTCTAAATCAATATAGCCTCTAACTATATTCTAAACACGTATCCTTACATCCGCAGATAGGTATAACTCTCACACCTCCTCAAGTGAACTTTTTGCAGCAGATAGAGGCCACTATAGAGACCCACAACTGGTCAAAATGCAGAGAAGGAGAGACTGTGGGACTCCCGACCTTGCTGGTATATCTACAATGCAGCTCTTAAACCTAAGGCTTGGAAAACATCCTGGAAAAGGAAGAAGAGAGAGTGTAAGAGCCAGATAACAAGGATTGATGTGGAATTTCCCTCTGTATGTTGTTAATATGTTTTATTATCATTGGTTAATAAAGAAGCTGCTTTTGGCCAATGGCCAATAGCCAGGCTGGAAAAGATATATAGAAAGAGTAGGCAGAGTCAGAGAGATGCCATGTAGCCACCAGGGGAGACAGATGCCCACCCCAGAACCTTGCCCATAAACCATGAGCCTCGTGGTAAAATACAAAATGATAGAAATGGGTTAATTAAAGATGTAAGAGCTAACTAGAAATACGCTTAAGCTATTTGCCAAACAGTATTGCAAATAAAATAGTTTCTGTGATATTATTTTGGGTCTGGGCAGCCAGGAAACAAACAAGTGGCCTCCACCAACAGATTGGTACCCAATGGGCTAACCCGCATGGCAAGCCACACACTCCGGATCCAGGTGCTTGTATGCCCGTTCAGGGTTAGGAGAAAAGTAGCTGAGAGCTTGCCTGCCACTCAGCACCCCAGCCTGGGCAGGCGGCAGGATCAGGTCTGCTAGGCGCGCATAGGCAGGAGAGCATGGCAGATTCCCGCTGCTGTACACAGAGATATTTCCAGGCTGTGCACTGAGCTGCATGGCAGATTTAGCTTTTACTCAGATGAAAAGGGTTTATATGCTGCAAGGAGCTATCCAGGGTTGAAGTGGTGAGGACGGCTCCCACCCAGCAGTCCCAGAGCTGGCAGTAATGGGACTTGAAAGACAGAGGTGGAGCCAGCATCCAGGGCTGCCACAACCTCACTACTTACTGTTTTAAAGTGCTCCTGGTCAGAAAAGAATTACCGATATGCAATAAAGATTCAGACAAACATAAACCACTGAATGGGTCACAGTGTGTTTAAAGAAAAATATATGTAGGTTTGAGAGAGAGAAAAAAAATATGAAAAAAACCCAAAATCTTTAAAGAGACAGTACAGTCATAGATTAAAAGAATAAAGATAATAAAATAAATATTAAAAAGTAATAGAGTAAAAACAAATAAGCCACGTAAAGATGGAATATACACAGAGAGTCTGAATTGTGTGTATTATTGTGTTTTATTTGAATTTTTTGACTGTGAATAAACTAAGTTCAGAGAGACACAGGGATGGTTCTGTATACAAAAATAAATAAATATGATCTACCATATAGACAAACTGAAAGACAAAAAAAATGCATGATCTTATTATGTGAAAGAAAGGCCTTTGACAAAATCCAACACTCCTTCATGATAAGAGTCCAGGAGAGAGTAGGGATAGTTGGGACATACCTCAGTATAATAAAGAATGTTTACAGGGAGCCCATAGCCATATCAATTTAAATGGAGAGAAACTCGAAACAATTCCACTAAAATCAGGAACGAGACAAGGTGGTCCACTCTTTCCATATCTATTCAATATAATACCAACAGAAGGAGATCAGGGGGTTTCAAATTGGAAAGTAAGTAGTGAAAGTGTCTTTATTTGCAGATGATATGATAGTATACATAAGTAAAATTCAACTGGAGAACGAATTCCTACAGCTGATAAACACTTTCAGCAAAAAAGCTGGCTACAAAGTTAATTCACAAAAATCAATAGCCCTCCTATACAAAAATTACAAATGCGCTGAGCAACAACAAGAACCCTAAGAGAGACATAAATGGATTTAACCTACATGGGAAGTAGAAAAAGACAAGACCTCCTGAGTAAATTGGGAGCCTAGGGACATTGGGAGAGGGTAGAAGGGGAGGGGGGAGGAAGGAAGGGGAGAGGAAAAAATATATATAGTTCAATAAAAATAATTTTAAAAATTAAAAAAAATAGACCTGTCTTCGTGTTTCCTCAGACCACCCTCCCTCGCCTGTGGAGATGTGTTCGGACACTGGCCACATTGTCCTGTGGGCACAGCCACTGACTTGCTCTCTCTTGAGCATCTGAATTAGGGACACCGGCATTCTGGCCTGTGAGCCAGGAAAAAAAAATTATCAGAGTGTTCCTTTCACTGGATGGGGCATTATGGACCTCAAATCCCAGAGGTGTGTTGGCAAAAGATGGGAACTCCTCAATGGCAAACATGTGGACAAACAAATTGGCAGTTCCTTACCTTAAACCTGGGTAGAAAGTAGAAGAGCATTCAGGGGAGACTAATACCAAAGATGTGAAAATTTGCTGTGATGGCTTCTGTAGTTTGAGTGTTAGTTTTTCTAAAAATCCATATTTTACTATTGTCCTATAAATATTAGTGACAATTAAAATGGGAGTGTTCTATAGTTAGGCATACCCATAAATTCGTAGAGGTAAGCAAATATTTAAATATATTACAGTATGAATACAATTCACACTGAATTACAAATTCATCATTTCTGGTTTCATAATAAAAATTATTCAGACAGACCACACTACCCTCTTGTGCACTTTGGGCTTGCCCTTCCCTGAAGCTCAAGTAACTGCGTTCTTTGCAGGTGTGGAGTTGCTGCTGTGCAGTCTGAAGAGAGACTTGGGCTGGTGCACAGCGGTGCCTGAGCCATCAGGCTAGAGAGCAGAGAAGGAACAGGGACATCATCTGCTGTCAAGTAGAACAGTCTCCTTCCTCCCTGGAAGGTGGACAGCTACAGAAAATTTGAATCTTCCTTCAGAATATCCCATTGACGGCAGAAGATGTGGTGAGTTGAGACCTTTCCGTGCTCACACTGACTACCCTGAAAACAAAACAACAGACTGGAGAGTGTTACAGAATTTGGATTTCCTGTCTGAGTAAGTTCTTTTTTCTTCTTTTTCACTGTTCCAAATTCGGGATTCCTGTGCCTAAGGGAAAGTGTGTATGCAAGCAACATACGGTCGATCACACTATGACTTTCTCTAACTTCGGTCTCTAGATTTGAATTACAAAGTCACTGGGTTAATACTATTTTGTTCCTTTGATATAATGTGTCTTTATTATCCTTTTGAAATACAGCATTTTATTATTTAAAATTATCTTATGAAGTATGCGATTTGTTTATTGTTTTTGCAAATTTAGGCTTAATGATTCTCTTCAACATCTCCTGTCTCACTGCACCCTTGTTCCGCAGAACTTCTCGTTTCTTTTTTATATTCCTTGTGTTTTATCATCCACTCTCATTCTCTATGGCATCTCATTCAATCCCGTGAGCCCCTTCCTTGCCTCCTGGCCACTACTCACTACCAACACTTCCACCACACATGTACGTATTCAATACTCAGAAGCTGGGATCTGTGAGCGAGAGAAAACATTTAGAAATTGTCTTTCTGAGCCTTCATTAACCTCATTTTCTTCTCAATCTCTCTTGGCACTGAATACAATTCCAGTGTGTATAAAACTACATTTTCGTGAGCCATTCATCACTTAGTGGTAATTCCACTGATTACTTTTTCTTACTCTTGTGCCCATGTCAACAGCCCATATTCAGTCTGCCCTCCACAAACCTCCACCCACTTCGTATCACCCTCTTCTTTCCAGTCAGCCCCTTACTAATGTCATGGGTTTGTACTGGCTGCCGTAGCTGCTGTGTGTTGATGATTTTGATGACCACGTCATAATCAGAAGACAGCATTTATCTGTTCTCCTCATCCTCTGGCAGTTACAGTCATTCTCATCCCTATTCTGTTCTCCTAGCTACTCTGACCGGGCTGGGATAGAATTTAGAAAGATTTACTTTGCATTTCCTTGACAGCTAAGGATACCCTACACTTTTTCAACAATACACACAATTGGTATTTGTTCTTTTGAGACCTTTGAGACCTTTTCATTAACTTAACAGTTGAGTAATTTGGTTGTCCAGTGTTTAATTTTTAACTCATTATGTAACCAGGATATTATCTCCTTTCCTAGCATGCAGTAGGAGGTTTGTTACCCATTTGGTAGTTTGTTGTTCATTGATATTTTTCCTTGATGGGTCAAAGCTTCTTAATTTCGTGTTATCTCATCAATTCTTCCTATTACATACTGAGATATTGGTCTCCTCTGTGAAAACCCTCACCTGTGCTGACATAATAAAGTGTCTCCTCCTCTTTAACTATTTCAAACTGTCCAGTCATCCATGAAAACCCTTAATCTATTACAAATTGGCTTTTTACGGGGTAATTGAGAGGGCTTTGGTTGCAGTCTGTGCAAGTTGCCACCTGTTTTCTCCAGCATCATTTATCTTACAAATGTGTCTTGTTTGCTTTTGGTGCATGTGTTGAGATCTAATGACCATCCCAGTGCAGCTTCATTTATGGGCCCTGTGTCTAATTTCCTCATTTCAAGCAGTAACTATGGTTTCTTAGTTCAAATGGAATCAATCAAGCATTGTGACAACCACACTTTGTTCCTATAGCTGAGGATTATTCATGTTATTCAAGGTTTTATTTATGAATCACCGTGTGACTCTCAGGATTATTCCTGTAAAGAATTTGATTGGAATTCTTCTAGAGGACACATTAAATCATTAGATTGCTTTTTATCAATATTAATTCTGAGGATGTGTGTTTTCCAATACTGTCTCTGATTCTTTACACATCCGACTGTGAGAGTCTTTCCCCTCATTGTTTGGGTCACTCCCTAGTTCCTGTGCCCTTTTTAAGCTACCGAGCAGATTGTTGCCCATCCATTCTTGTTGTTTCTTGTTCACAGCCCACACCGAGGATGTAAAGTTGTCTGGCATTCCACCGCACATGACAGGGATTTGTCTTTGCTTTAGTCTCTCACAAATCACCTGAGTTCATCACCTCATTTGTCTCTTTGTCTGTCATTCCCCTTTCTATTTTTCCTATGTTTATTTAACCACTTAGGATTTGTTTCTTTAAATGGAGAGCAGGAGCTAAAATAATGAAAAAAAGCAATCCCCATGTACATTTGTCTGGGGAAACTTGACAATATGGATGTTCTGTTACTATTTCTACACTAGAAAAAAGACATCAGTCTGGTTTCCTTGCATACACTAGATCCCAGGTCATAGGCCTGTGGTGGTGATGGAGTTATGTGTATTTGTGCATGGATGTACAATTCTTACAAGCTAGGTAATTCAAAAGTAAATCTCATGAACTATGGAAAGAACTTACCCATCAAAGGTAGTAATATTGAGAAGCCCAAGCCCTGGGTTCTATAAGAAAATAGAATGAGCAAGTTATAGAGATCAAGCCAATAATGACCTCTGCATCAGTTTCTGCCTCAGGTTCTTGCCCTCTTTGAGTTCCTGTTGACTACAATGTAGAAGTGTAAGCCAAATAAACCCTTTCCTCCACAACTGAATGGCTGCAGGACCGGGTTGGACAAAAACTTCCATCTACAAGTTTTTTATTTATATTGTTATATTGTATTATTATCATTTAGAAACCTGGTTTTTCTCTAATGAGAGACAAAAAGGGAGTGGATCTAGGTGGGGAGGGGAAAGGAGGAGGAACTGGGAGACATACAGAAAGGGGAAACTTTAATCAGGATGTATCATAAGATAAAAAAAAATCTACTTTCAATAAAGGAAAAAAATTGAAGTTTAAAAGGGGCATACTACAACAGATTTCAATGAAATCCAGAGGATTCCTAGGGAATACATGGATGGCTTAATTTTTAAAAAAAATGGAAAATCTATAAGAAATAGACAAATCCCAGGAAACATAAGACCTCCCAAAATTAAACCAAGAGTATTTAAACAATATCAATAGATCCGTAGCAAGTCATGATATTAAAAGTTGTAGTAAAAATATATAAATAAAATCAAATTCCTGTAGAATAGAGAGGGAGGAATGCCACCAAAGTCATTGTAGAAAACCAGCATTGCTCAATAACAAAACCAGATATGATATAAAAGGAAAAAACTATAGGGCTGGAGAGATGGTACAGTGGCTTAGAGAACCTCCAGCTCTTCCAGGGGATCCGAGGTCAGTTCCTAGCACTCATGTCAGACAGTTCACAACCATCTGAACTCTAGTTCTCTTTTTGCCTTCATGTATGTGCATGGACATTCACACACACACACACGTATACCTACACACGCACACGCATTATTGGCTGTGGTGGCAAATGCCTTTATTTCCAGCAGTTGGAAGGCAGAGGCAGGTGAATCTGTGAGTAAGCCAGCCAGGGCTACAATGTGAGAGCCTGTGTGGTAGTTTAAATGTAATTGGCCCCCATAATCTCATAGGGAATAACACTATTAGGAGATGTGGCTTTGTTGGAGTGGGTATGGCCTTGTTGGAGGAAGTGTGCCACTGTGTGGGTGGGTTTTAAGGTTTCCTATGTTAAGGATGCTGCCTAGTGTCTCAGTTGACTTTTTTTTTTAGATTTATTTATTTATTTATTATACAGTGGTCTGCCTGCATATGTCTCTGCAGGCCAGAAGAGGGCAGCATATTTCATTACAGATGGTTGTGAGCCATCATGTGGTTGCTGGGAATTGAACTCAGGACCTTTGGAAGTGAAGCCAGTTCTCTTAACCTCTGAGCCATCTCTCCAGCCCCATCTCAGTTGACTTTCTGTTGCCTGCAAGATGTAGGAATCTCAGTTCCAGCACTTTGTCTGCCTGCACACTGCCATGGTCCCTACCATGATGATAATGGACTAAACTTCTGAAATGTAAGCCACCCCAATTAAATGTTTTCCTTATGAGAATTGCGTGGTCATGGTGTCTCTTCACAGCAATAAAAACCCTAACTAATACACCCTGTATCAAGTATATTATTTTCACCAATCTCTCTCCCACCTCTCTCTCTCTCTCTCTCTCTCTCTCTCTCTCTCTCTCTCTCTCTCTCACACACACACACACACACACACACACACACACACACACAGACACAAATGTCAAATTCTTGCAAACCAAACTCAAGAATAAGTTAAAATCACACAAGTGTGTGAAAACCCAATGACCAAGTCAGTGAACTTCAAAGGATAATTCAACGTACACAAATCAGTAACTGTAATATACTATATAAACAGGCTTAAAGATGGATATCCCTTGACCATTTCAGTAAAGGACTTTAATAAAATTCAACACTCATTCATGATAAAATCAGAGAAATCCTGAGCAGAAAGACAATGTTGGAGGTATTAGGGTACCTGATCTTAAATTATACTAAAGAGCCTTATTGACCAAACAATGTGGTATTGACAGGCAGCAAGCATACAGAGCAATGGGATAGAAAAGAGAACCCAGAAATAAGCCCACACAAATACACCTAATTTTGACAAAGCTGTCACTTGAAAAAAAATATTAAATGGTGCTGGACTGCGCATGGTGGCGCACGTCTTTAGTCCCAGCACTCGGGAAGCAGAGGCAGGCGGATCTCTGTGAGTTCGAAGCCAGCCTGGTCTACAAGAGCTAGTTCCAGGACAGGCTCCAAAGCTACAGAGAGAAACCCTGTCTCATAATAATAATAATAATCAAGGCTTCTACAGAGCAAAGGCACCTGCACCAGAGCAAAGAGACAGTCACAGAGCGGAAAGGGTTTCCCAGCCCTGCATTAGATGTGAGCTCATACTGGAACATATAAAGAACTGCAAGATCCAGGCAGGCCGAATTGCTTAGTGGGAAAAAGCATGTGCTGCCAAGCTGGGTGGCCTTGATCCCCGGGACCCACATGATAGAAGAGGAGAACCAACTCCCAATAGCTGTCCCTTGGCCTGCACAAAGGCTCCGTGGCACATGTGTTTCCACACACAGGCATATATACACTAAGTAAATTCATTTTGTTTAAATTTTTTGAAGAATTGAAAAATTAAGCACCGGAAAATTATATAATCAGTAAAAGGGCAAATGGACAGAATTTACAGTACTCAAAAAGAGTAATAGAAATGCTCAATATGTATTTGAGAAAGAGTTCAGCATTCTTAACCATCAGGAAAATGTAAAGTAATACTGCTTTGAAGCGCCATTTTACCCTAATCAGAACATCTGTCACCAAGGAAACCACTGACACAAATACTGTCTAGGATGTGGGTGAAAGAGAAATTCTCAACAGTGGTAGTGGGAACTGAATCTAGGGTAGCCACCATAGACATCCATATACAGGTTTCCCAGCTATAGCATCCTGGGCATAAACCTGGAATGGAAGACTCTAGATCAACATAGCACAAAGATTACTTGCACATCCGTGTTTATTGCTGTTTTGTTTACATTAGCAAGGAAATCAAACCAGATTAAATGTCCACTAACTGATGAATGGATAAAGAAAACCAGTATACCTACATAATGGAATTTTATTCAGCCATAAGGAAAAATTAAGTCATTTACAGAAAAATGTATGGAACTTGAGATCATTATGTTAAAGGAAGTAAGCCAGTCAGAAAGGTGACTGCAGTGGTCAAGAGCACTGGCTGCTCTTTCAGAGGCCTGAGTTCCAGCACCCACGGGGCGGCTCACAACCATCTGTAACTCCAGATCCCGGAAACCCAGTGCAACTCTTCCAGCCTCTGTGGGTACCAGACACACACACTTGGTGCACATACATGCCTGCAGACATAAGAACCATACGCATTTTTAAAACAATAATTTTAATGGAAGTTTTAAGAAAGACATGTATCATATGCTTCTTTCATGTATGGACCCTAAGTTCAAATTGATATATGTGTACATATGGAAGTGGATGCTATCATGAAATTAGAAATGGAACCACTAGATGGGAGAAAGAGATCTCACTTTTCAGTATGTATGTGCGTATGAGCAACCACAGAGGCCAGAAGAGGGTGTCATGTCTTCTGAAACTAGAGTTAAAGGATCCAGTTGTAAAGGTTTCAATGGTAAGCCAATTGAAGAAGATGCTGCTGCCTGGTTTAGGTGCTAGGAACGGAACTCTGGAAGTGCAGCGAGTGCTCTTAACTGCTGGGGGTCAGAGAAATGGAGCGCACTGGATATGAAAGCAGAAGGGGGCCCTCTTTGGAAGAGAAAAGGGAGCTGCAATATGGGGTTAAGGAGCTGCGATGGCAGTGGGGGAGGAGGATGAAAGCTGAACAAAGTCTGCAACACATACGTATGAAAAGGCTATTAAGAAATCCACTATTGGTCTGGAGAGATGGCTCAGCGGTTAAAGCACTAACTGCTCTCCTAGAGGATCCGGGTTCAATTTCTACCACCCACGAGACAGGTCACAACTGCCTGCAACTCCAAACTCTGACACCCTCACACAGACCTATATGCAGGCAAAACACCAATGCACATAAAATAAAAATAAATTTTTAAAAAAAAAACTATTATTTTGTATGCTAACTTAAATTTTTAATTTAAAAAGTACTTTTTAAAAGCCGGGTGGTGGTACACACCTTTAATCCCAGCACTCAGGAGGCAAAGGCAAGCAGATCTCTGTGAGTTTGAGGCCAGCCTGATCTGCAGAGTGAGTTCTAGGACAGCCAGGGCTACACAGAGAAACCCTATCTTGAAAAACAAACAAACACAAAACAAAATAAAAGGTACTTTTTAAAAACTGCATTTAAGTGTGTGATTCTGACCAAAAAGTAATGTTGGGCAGCTGGGAGAAAAACAGCAAGAAACACGCAGGGCCTTGTATGTGCTAGGCATGCATTCCCATTGAGCTACTCCTCTGCTCTCCAGTCTGCACCCATTCTCCTGGTCAAAACCTTCTTTCTGTGGACGCTGGGATGGGGTAGGGATGGAAGTGACATGCATGAAGCTTTTATATATGAAGTTCTCAAAATAAAATTTAAAAACCCACAGACTATTTCTTTTAAAATTGCTATATGTTTGGGGGGGTGTGGAATGACACACTAGCATTAGGTTAAGTGGGTAAGGAGGTGAGGAGGATCTGGGAAGAGAAAGAATATGGTCAAAACATATTGCATGAAAAAAATTAAGAAACTACAGATTTAATTTTTCAAACTTTAAAGAGAAGAAAAAACTGCTCTCTGCCCAGCCTTGGCGCCCTCCACTGGTGAGCACTAGGCACTGCGGACCACTTTGTACAACGTCAAGTCAAAGAAACCAGGAAAAAGGAAAAGCATCCTTTATTGTGGTTAGATTATTTCAGGCACTGATTGACAACAAGGGTTACTTCACCTGGCATAGGATTGCCTCCTGTTTTCCTGGAAATAGAGTTCAAGGGAAACGTGTTCACGAAAGCATAGGATAATGTGAATATTGCAAAGCAAGGTCTTCTTTTAATATACTTGTATTAATTATTAGAGAGGTTTATGCTCGAATACAAGTTCTTATTTAAGTACTCCAAAGCCCCGCGCCAGGCTCTTTCTCAGGGCCACCCTCACCTCCTTGTTCCTCAGGGTATAGACCACAGGGTTCAGCAATGGAGTCACTACCGTGTAGAACACCGCCACCAGGCGGTCCTGGGAGGGGTTGGCCCCAGAGTCTGGCCGCAGGTAGATGATGGAGGCGCAGCCAAAATGCACGATGACCACCGTGAGGTGGGCGGCGCAGGTGGAGAAGGCTTTGCGCCTGCCAGCGGCAGAAGGGATCCTCACGATGGCTGCCACGATGAAGGCGTAGGAGAGGAGGATGAGGAGGAAAGAGAACAGCACCACGAGGATGCTCAGAAAGAAGATGCCGAGTGCCTTGTGCGTGCTCTCTGCACAGCTGAGCTTCAGCACAGGCGCAATGTCACAGAAGAAGTGTTCCACGCGGCCCGTGCCGCAGAAAGGCGAGGAGAAGATCATGCAGGTTTCAACCACGGCCACCGAGAAACCAGAGCAGAAAATCAAGGCTCCCAGACATAGGCAAACGGTGGGCCTCATGATCACAGAGTAGCGCAAGGGATGACAGATGGCCACGTACCTGTCGTAACCCATCAGTGTGAGAAGGAAACAGTTGATGCATCCCAAGCCCAGGAAGAAGAACATCTGGGCCCGACAGCCCGCGATGGAGATGGCCTGGCTCTCCACCAGCAGATGGGCCAGCATATTGGGGATGGTGACCAGTGTGTAGCAGGTCTCAGAGAGGGAGAGCACGGCCAGGAAGCGATACATGGGAGTGTGGAGGGTGCGGTCCACCTGGATGATGGTGATGATGGTGGCGTTGCCACTGAGTGTGACCAGGTAGGTGAGGAGGAACAAGGGGAAGAGAGTGGGCCTCAGTTCTGGGAGGTTGGAGAATCCCACCAGCACGAACTCTGTCACCAGCCGGGTCCCATTGTCCTGCTGCTTCTCAGGAGCCTGGGAGGAGATAGGATCACTGGGACAACGCAGGTCATGAGGCTTGGTAAGGCCTCAGGTGAGGGAAGGAGAATCATCACTGATGTGCAGACAGGACAGAGGGACTCAGAAATGATCAGTTATTACCCAGTCAGCCAGGTGTCTCAACATGTAAGAAGAATTAGCCAGATGATGGAGGTGCATCCCTTTAATCCCAGCACTTGGGAGCAAATGGCTCTCTGAGTTCAAGGCCAGGCTGGACTACAGAGTGAGTTCCAGGACAGCTAGGACTCCAGAGAGAAACCCTGTCTCAGTAAAAATAAGAAGAGGAGGAAGAGGAGGAGAGGATTTACGAAACAGGGCCTGGAGAGAGATATCGATGGTTAAGAAGACTTCCTGCTTTTCCAAAGGATAAGACTGGATGCTTAGGCCTATAACTCCAACTCCAGGGGATCCAGCACGCTGTCTGGTCTATATGTATACCCACACATACATCGCATACATTCACACAACTGCATACCCACACATAAAAATAAATCCTTTTTTAAGTATTCACAAGGAAAGTGCTTTTTGTTTGCTGTGTTTTGTTTTGTTAAGCCTACAGCACCAGGTATTCCCAGGTCTCCCATCCAAGTACTAACCAGGCCAAACTCAGCCTTGATCCAAGAGCTGACCAGATTGGGAACATTCAGTGTGGTCATACCTTAGACACAAAGCAAAGATCTTTAGATGGAGGAAGAAGACAGTAAGTTCCTTTGTGGTTTCATTTAAATCGAGAAAGAGACCCTAGATGAGGACCCAAAGACCAACAGTCTGTGAAAATAGAAGTAACTCGGGGAAAGCAGACAGCCAATAAATGACGTACTATGGAGGACATGGCTGAGGAAATGGCTCAGTGGGTCAAAGGCTTGCTGTGCATTTCTGGGGACCTGCCTTTGAATCCCCAGAACCCACTTGCAGTCCAGAGCAAGAGTACAGTTGTAATCCCAGAACTCTAGTAGTAGCGAGATAGAGAAAGGAGAATCCCCAAAAGCTTGAGGGCCAGCTAGCCTACTCTAAAAGCATCAAAAAGAAACCCTGTCTCTCTGGGCGGTGGTGGCCTAATCCCACCACTTAGGAGGCATAGGCAGTCGAATCTCTGTGAATTTGATGGGGGAGAGTCTTCTGCGCCCATGTTCCCAAATATTGTTTATAAATGTTCTTTTACATTTAAAGGGGGATATGATAAAAGTACCAATTTGCATTGGTATGGATTTTAAGGTCAATTTTGTTATATGTATTTCTAATCTTGATTAAGGTATTGTCATTGTGTAGTTCATTTAAAAATGTAACGTATAATTAGGAAATATAGGTTGCTAATGGATAATCACCAATAATAGTCAAGCTTCTAGTCATGTTAGTTAGATTTTCTAGATATGCATAGATACATTTCAGATAGGCATTCTTTGTATCTTTCAAAGGCTACAGAATATGGCATTTAAATGTTTTAATAATTTAGGGCTTTTCATGACAGTGAGACACGTCTGCTCCTGGCATCACCAGCTACTTCAAGAGGAAGTTGGGCATCGAAGAGGCTCCTTATAGAGTTTGATAGCCATTTTGGCAAGAAACTGTTCTTGCCTGTACTGTTGCATAAACTGGACACAAGAAACCCACAGAGAGAAGACTGCTGAATTTGCCTAAAGGTGAGATGGTCTTTCCAGGTTCCTGATTCATAAAAGAGACTGCAAGACATTCTGCAGGACACAGCAGAAAGTGACTGAACTATCTTTGGAATTTCCTGCTTCATGGAAATGTTTTCTGGATACTATGGGCTTGTAGGCTGAAGATGGATGTCCCAACATGGTACAAAAGAACTTTGGGTGACTGTCCAGGCAGCGAGATGTCTCTGTCATTTCTAGAGTTTTGGAAGTTGTTTGCTTAGGTAATATTATATCCCCTGGAGTCTTTGATGGAGTTGAAGAATGGATACATAGTTATAGTTTTCCTTCGTTATGATAAAGGATAAAATAGATATAAATATTGTAACTATAATTCTTGCTTGATAACTGTTTTGTTATATGTTATTTTACTATGTTAAAGTTAAAGCCTTTTTTTTTGTTTAAACAGAAAAAGGGGAAATGATGGGGGAGAGTCTTCTGTTTTGTGTAATTTCATTGGTTAAATAAAGAGATTGCCTTGACCCTTTAATAGGACAGAAAATTAGGTAAGCGGAGTAAACAGAACAGAATGCTGGGAGAAAGAAGCTGATTCAAGAAGTCACCATGATTCTCCCACTCCAGACAGACGCAGGTTAAGTTCTTTCCTGGTAAGCCACCTCGTGGTGCTACACAGAATATTAAAAATGCGTTAGATCAATATGTAAGAGCTAGCCAATAAGAGGTTAAAACTAATGGGCCAATCTGTGTTTAAAAGAATATAGTTTCCGTATAATTATTCCTGGTAAAGCTAGCCAGATGGCGGGATGGAGCCCGCCGCTCCTCACTACATGAATTTGAGTCCAGCCTGGTCTACAAGAGCTAGTTCCGGGACAGGCTCTAAAACTACAGTGAAACCCTGCCTCAAAAAGCCAAAAAAAAAAAAGGAAAAGAAAAGAAAGAAAGAAAGAAACCCTACTTCACAATGAGGACCCTAAGTGAGACATACATAGATCTAATCTACATGGGAAGTAGAAAAAGACAAGATCTCCTGAGTAAATTGGGAGCATGGAGACCTTGGGAGAGGGGGAGAGGAGAGGCAGGGAAGGGAGCAGAGAAAAATGTGAGAGCTCAATAAAAATCAATAAAAAAAAATAAAGCAAGCTAAACAAGTCAGGAGGAGTAAGGCAGTGATTAACATTCCTCCATGATTTGGGCTTCAGTTTCTGCTTCCAAAGAGAGAGAGAGAGAGAGAGAGAGAGAGAGAGAGAGAGAGAGAGAGAGAGAGAGAGAGAAACCCTGTCTCAAACAAGGTAGAAGGCTAGGACACTCTGTCTTAGTCATTGTTCTATTGCTGTGAAGAGACACCATAATTACAACTCTTATAAAAGAAGGCATTTAACTGGGGCTTGCTTACAGTATTAGAGATTTAGTCTATGACCATGGTGGAAAGCAGACAGGCTGGAGCAGAAGCTGAGAGCTTTACATCCTTCCCTGAAGGCAGCAGGCAGAGAGACAGACACTCCTAGTGAGACACTATCTCCAGCAAGGCCACAGTTTCTACTCCCTCCCAAACAATTCTACTAACTGGGGACCAAGCATTTAAATAAATGTTCCTGTGGGGGCCATTCTCATTCAATGGCCATAAGCATCATGGGCCATAGACATGTTTGTCTTCTATTGTAAAGAGAAAAAAATTAAGACTGTACTAGTAGAAATATTAAAGTAATCTTTGATATTCTGTTTTACACATTCTTTTTTTTCCCTTCAGATTTTAGTAGAAATTGAAACAATTTCTTCGTTCCCCGTAGACTGCTGTGGATTATGAGTGCTCTTCCTAACTGATAAGTGTGGCCAACCAAGAGAAAAGTGGCTGGAGGTTGACAAGATGGCTCAGTAGGCAAAGGATTCAAGGGTGACCACCTGAGCTTCGTCCTGAGCCGTGGAGGAGGGAAAGAATCCACCACTGAAGACTGTCCTCTGATCCGTCCTGCCTTGTCACACAAGCCCAAGCACACATACACACACATACACGCATGCACACACATAAATGCACACACACACATGCACACACACACACACACACATGCTTTTTAAAGACAATTTAAAATTGTTTTTTTTTTTTAAGCCCAGCACTCCTAGAGAAAGACAGAAGGAAGAGACAGGGGAATCTCCCAGAGACCCAGAGATCCTGGAATACAAAGTGCAAACAAATAAGAGACACCCTGCCCTCAGTGAGGTGGAAGGAGAGACCTGACTCCTGTCCCTCTTCTCTCTCTCTCTGTCTCTCTCTCTCCGTCTCTGTCTCTCTCTGTCTCTCTCTCTCTCTCTCTCTCTCTCTCTCTCTCTCACACACACACACACACACACATACACACTTTCCTAATTAAAAATATTCATTAGAGCTGGGATATGGCCAAGAGCTAGAGCACTTACCCAGCCAGCTCAAGGCCCTAGGTACCACTTCTCCCCATGTGAGGAGTGGAAGCAGGTGGTGAGTGAATTCCCTTAGAGAGCCATCATTCCCCACTGAGTTCCTGAAGGAGGTCATGGGGATCAGGAGAGGCCTGCCCTTTCTGCCGTCCAGCCAATCTAGCAGTGTTTCTGGACATCTGCAAGCCTGCAGCCCTCACGGGAGCTCAAAACCATAACCAGCTATGCACTTGAAAACATCCACTAGCAAAGTGGGACGATAGGAGTTAAGGCTTCCCATTTAAATATTTGGAAAGTTAAATGACATTTTTCACTTTGGAAAGAAACTTTTCAACCTAATTCAAAGAACTAAAAAATGTGCTGTAGATGGGAAGATGGTGGGGTGGGTAAGCGCACTGCTGGGCGTGCGTGAGGGCCTGAGCTCCCATCGCTAGCACTCAGGTAAAAGAAACAAAAGGAATGCAAAACAATAAAAATGTGCCTGTTTGAGATCAGATGCAAGCAACTTTTCTTTCTTTCTCTCTCTCTTTCTTTCCTTCTTTTTCCTTTTTGAGACAGGGTTTCTCTGTGTAACAGCCCTCCCTGTTAATTTTTTGGAATTTTTTTAGACAGGGTCTCACTATGTAGCCTTGGCTGCCTTGGAACCTGTTATGTAAACCAAGCCAGCTTTAGACTCATAGAGAGCTTCCTGCCTTTGTCTACCAAGTGCTGGGGTTGAAATGTGTGCATCACTGTGCCTGGCCCAATAAAACTTTATTAACACAAATAGTTGGAGGCACAAGTTTGCTCTCAGACTGTCATTTGTTAATTCCTGATAAAACACAAATAAAACTAAAAGGACAAAGCCAGGTGTGATGACACACACCTGGAATCCCAAGACCTGGGAGGAGAGGCAAGGATGGGTCTGAACCACAAGTTCAAGCCCAGCCTGGAAGAAGAGAAAGAGGAAAAGGAGTAGACAGCATGGGGGACACGAAAAGTAATAAAAGGCATGAAAAATGTGTATGTATGGAAATACAGTGAAGCCTTTCCTTTGTACAATTTACACATGCTAATAAAAACCAAAAGGATTTCGCCTCAGGAGAAACTCCAGTGAGTACCCCCCCCCAAGGAATTCATGCTATGAGGAAGAAAAAAAAACCTAACTAAAAATCTCCAGAAACAAAAGCGGGCATGGTGTCTTGGTGCATGGTGGTAACCCCAGCAGCTGTGAGATGGGGAGTTGGGAAGGACCTTGAGTTCCATATCAGCCTGAGTTATGTGGAGAGATCTTGAGTCAAAGAAAGAAAGAAAAGGGAGAAGGAAGAGGAGGGAAGAAAAGAAGAGTGTTCCACCACCACCGCCGTCACCACCAGCACTGCCACCCCACTTTGAAAACTGAGGCATTGGTTGAGTGTAGAGGATCACACCTATAATTCTAGCATTCTGAGACAGAAGGATGGTGAGCTTAAGGCAGCCTGGCTATAGAGTAAACCACTGTCCCAGAGGAACAGAGGAGAGTAGAGAAAGGGGGAGGAAAAGGCAGGCAAAGACTGATAGAAACGGTAGCACTCAAGTGATGGTTCAGATGAAAAAGGCTACTGCAAGCAAGCCTAGTGACCCTGTTTGATACCCCCAGGATCCATGTGGTATAAGGAGGGAATCAATGGCCACGAGCTGTCCTCTGACCTCCACAAGGGTGCTGTAGCATGCATGTGCACATACAAATAAACAAATGTAACTTTTAAAAAGGAAAAGAAATGAAAGAAAAGTCATGTCTTCATGACATCCTTGAAAACAAAACTTAAAGGTAGAATTCCCGGATCCCTTGGATTTCCAGAGCAGATAGTGTTGGTACTGTGGGCAAGTACCCTGAACCTGCTCTTAGCCCACACAGTCCTTCCCTTTCCCACCTCCAGCTCCAGCCATCACTACAGGGGCCCTCATGTGTATGGGAATGAACATCTCCACCATGCAAGTTCAAGCTGCATCCTCCACAGCAGCCATGCTGGACCACACCTAGGAGCATTCACCAGTCTGGGTCAGAGATACGTGTGACCCACGTGTCTGTGTGGACCCACGGAAATGTGTATTCTCAGGCCCTGCTGGTGATGGGAGTCGCCTAAGCAAGGAATATTGGGATCCTGCGGAGCACTGTCCAAATGGGACGCGAGCTCAAGGCTAACACTTGCCTGTATGGAGTTTTCACCCCTTGTAGTGAGCTAAGATGAAAACGCCCAGGTTTAGTGGGGCACGCCTTTAATCCCAACACTCGGGAGGCAGAAGCAGGTGGATCTCTGTGAGTCTGAGGCCAGCCTGGTCTACATAGTGAGTTCTAGGTCAGCCAGAGCTACATAATGAGATCCTGCATCACAAAAAAGAAAGAGAGAGGGAGAGGGAGGGAGGGAGGGAGGGAGGGAGGGAGGGAGGGAGGGAGGGAGGGAGGGAGGAAGGGAAGGAGGGAGGGAAGGAGGGAGGGAAGGAGGGAGGGAGGGAGGAAGAAAATAGGTCACTAGCAGTGCCTGGGTCTCACCTTCCAGAGAATAACAATGACATTCTTACTCCCAAGAGAACATTAAGAAACAAGACAAAATAGAAAACGCAAATTTCCAAATTCTATAAGGAAGAAAGTACAATCCCATTAGAAAGTTATGCAAGTGTAACAAGAGAGCTAGACCTTTGAAACTACTTCTGACTTCACAGTTTTCATAACCCAACATTTCCACTCCTAGGTTCAGAGAACCTGGATTCAAATTCCCAGCAGCCACATGGCAGATCACAACCACAAGTCTGCAAACTCCAGTTCTAGGGAATATGACATCCTTTCCAACCTGTGCAAGCAGCTGCAGGCTCATGGTGCATGTACATGCAGCCAAACATTTATACACATAAAATAAAAAATAATACATCTCTTCAAAAAGCATTGCAATTAAGCTTTTCAGCCAATCCAGTATCTAATCAAAGGTGTGAACTACTCAAGCACAGGCCTTAACCAGCAAATCACGAGATCAACTCATCAGAAAGAAGATATTTGAGAACAAAAGAGAAACCAAAATATCCAAGTGAGGCGATAGCTTCTTTTAAAGAAGGTTCTCACTATGTTGTCCAAGCTGGCCTAGAACTTGCAATCTTCCTAACCACCAACTGCTGGAGCTGCATACACCTCCCAGCTTCTGAGAGTATGGCTCTTGGCACCAAGCCCAGGGCTAGATGACAGACTACCAACTGATGGTTATCATATAGAGCAGTTGTTCTCAACCTGTGGGTCGTTACCACTTTGAGGTCAAACAACCATTTATCAGATATCCTGCATATCAGATACTTATGATTCATATCAGTAGCATAATTACAGTTGTGACATAGCAGCAAAGTAATTTTATGGTTGGGAGTCACCACAACATAAGGAACTGTATTAAAAGGTTGCAGCATTAGGAAGGTTGAGAACCATGCTATAGAGGAAAGCTCTTCTGTGTGTTCCCACTGGCTCTTCCCAAATACCCTCCTAGGCATCTAGCTTATGGGGGAGTCTTAGAAAGAAAACTTCCCTTGCCATATACTCAGCATAGGAGTGAATTTAGCACAGTATGTCAAGCTTTGCTTGCTCACCTTCACAGATGGGAGAGTCGTTACCTAGGAAACAATGAGTATTACCTAGAGCAGAAATTGTGTGCTCTGATAGACAGGAACATTGGGAACGCTGAGCTGCAGCTCCTAAGCCTAGTAACTCTGGGTTTCAATGTCCCTCGCAAGGGTCAAGATGAATCCTGGGAAGCAGGCTGTTTCCCTTTGAGCCTTATCCTATGAACTCACAGTGGAAGGATAGTGCTGTGACCAAGTTCCCAACCCAAAGACCAAGAAGAACAGGAAGTCCTGTCTGTGGCCAGACTATCAGTATTCTAAGGCCTTTCGTTAAGATGCATCTTCATGATGAGCTGGTAAACCAGACTCAAACACAGAACTCAAGTTACCATCATTTTGACAACTAAAAAAGTTTGGCCGAGAGAAAGCAAAAATTCAGGGCCACCCAGCCCTCTTCTAATGCCTTCTGGTACCCCAAATCAGCATGCAATGAAGGTCCTAAGATTGAGGCTTGTCTGGTGGGTAGGAAATACAGTTGCTGAGATTGGGCATAGTGAGACACTAGGTAGCTGTTATGCCCTTCTAAGCCTCACCTGTGAACTCACAAATGAGTCCTATGAACTCACAGTTAACAGTGAAATCTGTCAGGTAATGCTGGAACCAGGTCCCCAACCGAAAAAGCTGCAGGAAAAGCAAAAAACAACAAACAAACAACAACAAAAAAAAAAAACCCTCCTGTGACTGGACCCTAGTCTGTAATAGCTTAGGATCTGGGGTTGGATTTTTCTTGAACCTGTTTAGTTCCCTGTTCCCACCTCTTAGATGGAGAGCCTGGCTGGTCCAAGGACTTACTTGATGGGACCAGCAGTACTTACCTGCTCACTTGGAGCCCGTGAAATCTATGCCCACTGAAGGTCCCAGAACAGCATTTGCTTTCAGGGCTTACCTGTGGGTGCTGAGTTCAGGGACCTGACAGTGTTGTTCCCACTGTGACAGACAGAGACTCGGGGTCCTTCCTGAGAAGTGTGGGAGGGCAGAGAGCCAGCAATGCCAGTGACAGGGGCTGGTCATTCCTTCTATTTCTTCTCATCAGAAAACCCTAAGGCTGGAGGCCCCTGCCCATGCTGCTTCCAGCTCTCACTCTACAAGATTCTGAATGTGTGTCTGTGTGCCCAGGAAGCCCTGGGTTGCATGAGCAGGGAGCCCCACACACAAGCCCACTCATCTCCTTGTCTCACCACCACCTGTGCACCAGGGTTCTGTGTCTGCAGTGTTCAGAGCCGGAGGGGGCTCCTCTAGTTCCCTTCTGAGCACATTGCAGATTTCCTGGACACCACAAACTCAACTCAAAACTGGAGTTAAACACCTTTGACACAAGCTCCATGGAAGGCTGCCATTGTTTAGGCAATCTAAACAATTTCCTTCCCTCCACTGCTTTTTAGGTCTCACCCGAAGGTGGGGCTGGGCAGGTGACTTCTGCAGCCAGAATGTAACTCACCATGGCCAGGATAGGCTCTCCCATCCCTGTCTGCCTAAGAAGGGAGGGGCTGAGATACATGTTCTCCTATTCTAGGGTCCCAGAGGCTATGCAGGTACTAACAAGCCCTCCAGGACCAGGCTGGTGCTATGAGGAGCGCTCTCTCCTGGAACTACACACCCCAGGGTTTTCTTCCTCAGCACCCAGCCCTGAGCCTCAGAGTAGGAAGGGATTAATTGGAATCCTCCTCTGGGGACAGTAGTCACAAATCATCCCTCACCCCATCAGTGTTCCCAGTTTGCAATGCGTGCCACCTCAGCTGTGCACAGACAGCTGTGTCCCAAAGACCCTGCCTTTGTGGGAGGAAGACGACTTCACACTGTTACTCAGGATGCTCAGGACGAATTTAGAGTCACATGTCTGTTCTTTCTAGATAGCTTTTAGTCATTAAACACCCATTTTTTTTTGGATTTCTATTGTTGTGAAGAGACTCTATGACCATGGCAACTCTTATAAAGGAAAACATTTAATTGGGTCTGGTTTACAGTTCAGAGGTTTAGTCCATTATCATTACACCAGGAAGCATGGTGCCACCCAGGCAGACATGGTGCTGGAGAGGTAGCTGAGAGTTCTATATCTGACTATGCAGGTAGCAGAAAGAGAGAGTAACATTGGGCCTGGCTTTAGCTTATGATACCTCCAAGCCCACTTCCTGTGACATACTTCCTTACAAGGCCACACCTACTCCAACAAGGCCATATCTCCAATAATGGCACTCCCTATGAGTTTGTGGGGGTTATTTTCATTCAAACCACCACACCCATGCTCTCCCCAACTTCTCCCCACTCCTCAGAACCACACTAGCTAATTGCTCTGCCCTGCTACAGCTGACTGCTTGGAGCATCACCACTGCCACCACCTCCTGTCCATCCTCTGCAGCAGACACCAGAACTCTAGGCTCTGGATGGCCAGTACAACCTATCCAGCCTCACCATTGTCGTCACAGTAAAGCTTAAAACTGCCCTTCTTGGGCTAGAGAGATGGCTTAGCTCAGAAGAGGTCTCCCAGAGGAGCCAAGCTTAATCCCAGTACCTGTGTTATAGCTGGAGCTCCAGGAATCCGACGCTCTGCCTCCTCCCTCTGGCTGAAATCTGTCCAAGGCTCCATTCAGGTTTGATTTGCCCTTTTGTAGATTAATAATATGGTGAAGCTTGAATGTGGTGGTGCATGCCTGTAATCACAGCACTGGGGAGACTGAGGCGGGAGGATTGCTGTGAATTTGAGACAAGTCTGTGCTACAGAGTCAGGCTCTGTCTTGTTGTAGAATATTAGCTGAGGATGTGTTCCATTTGTTAGGCAAAGGAATATTTGTTTAATGATGCAAAGATTGCTGTATTCTTTTATGTTGCATTTGTTTAACTGTGAAACTGTGTTATTGTGACTGTCCAAAATATCTGATTGGTCCTTTAAAGAGCTGAAAGGCCAATAGCAAGGCAGGAGTAAGGGTAGTTAGGGCTAGAAGCAGAAAGAATAAATAAGAGGCGAAATCTGGGAGGAGAGAAAGGAGGAAGAAAAGGAAAAGGGGGTAAGGACATCATGGGCCAGTTGCCCAGCTACACAGCAAGCCATGGAGTAAGAAGTAAAGAAAAGCACGCAGAATAGAGACAGATGAAAACCCAGAGACAAAGGGTAGACAGGATAATTTAAGTTAAGGAAAGCTGAGCCAGGCGGTGGTGGCGTGGGGAGGCAGAGGCAGGCGGATCTCTGTGAATTTGAGACCAGCCTGGTCTACAGAGCTAGTTCCAGGACAGGCTCCAAAGCTACAGAGAAACCCTGTCTTGAAAAACCAAAAAAAAAAAAAAAAAAAAGTTAAGAAAATCTGGCTACAAACAAGCCAAGCTAAGGCCAGGCATTCACAAGAAAATAAACTTCTGTGTATTTATTTGGGAGTTCAGTGGTGGGCCCCCAAAGAGCAAAGAGTAAGAAAAGTAACAAAAAACAAGCAAGCAAAAAAACAACCAACTACACTGTTTCAAGAAAATCAACAAAACAAAACCAATAAAGGGTCAGGCAATAGTGGTGCACATCTTTAATCCTAACACTCCAGAGGCAGGCAGATCTCTGAGTCTAAGGCCAGCCTGATCTACATAGTGAATTCCAGGACAGCCTGGCTACATAGAGAAACCCTGTCTCAAAACAAATGAAAATACAAACAAATCAATTAGAGAGAGAATGCTCGCCCAGCCAGTGCTAACTGTTCACCTGCAGACATTCATGCTGTTTACACCATCTGGACCTCTCCTGATAAGGGGATAGGAGGGATGTACAGGTCCTACAGGAATGGCCATCCAATGTGCCATCCCACCCCAGAAGATGGCCCATCGATTTTACAGAAGATAGTTGGGCTTTACTTTTCTCTGAATAGTCTTTTCCACTACATAGTGTAAGTGCACAACCCATGCCTTCTTTTAGATGGCATCCACACGCGAAAGGTAAGGAATTTTTGTTGACTTCATTTACTTCACCCAGTGCCTCTTGGCATTTGGCAGGTTTATATAAACTGGAACCTGGGTGTAAAACTCATAGAGAGGGACAAAGTGCCCGGAGCCAGATGCTGCCAGTCATGCCTCCAGACATACGTACTAATATGACTCAACTTCTCCAGTGCTCAAGAGTCATTGTAGAAATGCTTTTTCTTAACCTATTATTCTGATAGCTCTAGGACTCTTAGAAAATCACCTGTCTTCTCTTCCATTCAGAGACGTGGGTTAACTAGATATCAAAATCAAATGAACCTAGGTTTTTACCAGTCTGATAGGCAATGTTCCCTACCTGATTCCTGAGGCTAAGCTAGGGTCCATTGTGCTTTGGTGAGGAGGTCCCAGTAGCCCAGGAGGGCCAATCTCCTATGGATAAAATGTCCCAATGGTATCAGGCAAGCAGCTACTCCCAGTACACCGTGAAGACCAGGCAGGTGAAAACAGTCTCGTTTCCTGTCTAGGAAGCTGGAAATGTTGTAAGGAATAGCCAAGGGATGAGGCGTCCATGCTGAAAGCAATTCCTTGTGTGTACAGGATAGACCCAGACATCAGTCCCAAAATGGAGCTCCGAGTTCAGTTAAACAGACATTTTATATCCCTTTTGCCCTGTTATCCCCCCTACACCACATAGCAGTCTTCAGTGACATCTATTTTGATTGACTGAATTGTTTGCTTGATGTCAAACTTCCGCATGAGCAGGAATTTGCCCCAAACACCAGAACTTACCACAAGTCATTTATAGTAATGGGAAGAAATGGGAAGGGGAGGGGCGGTTGGTTTTCACATGAGATGCGGGGCAAAGTCTTGAACCTCAGGGAGCTGGCCAGTCTGGTGCAGATACTTTTGTCTTTCCATGCCTCTTCCACATTTCCACAGCATTTAGACTGAACTCACATGGCTGCCACCTCTGCCCTCACAAAGTGGCCTGAACAGACCTTTGTCAACTTTGTCCTTGTCTCACGTCCTCTTGACTGCTTTGAACTTTACAGACCAGATTTATATGCTTGTCTGAATCATTCAGATCGCCTATAGTCTCTCCTGTCTCATAAAGATCACGTCCCACTTTTGGACTCAGCAAAGCCGTGAAGGTCTCAGACCTACCCCCAAGGAACCTGCTGAGTCGCTCTTTCTTAACCATCACGTGAACACAACCCTATGCAGCCCAGTGAGCTGAGCACCCAACGTCGCCTCTCCCGTGTCCAGTTCCCTCAGTAATGCCTGTACATCCTCGATATTCATAGAGACCTCAGACGGCGATAACCAAGGGTTTTTGTAAGCCAATCCATTAGGAGCTGATTTCCTCATATTCTCATAGTCTCAGGTCATGTTGCCTATGTTTTACGGAAGGATACAGAGCTGCTTGGTTTTTCTGTTTCCGCAGCACTCTGACTGCTTCTACCCATCTCTATGTCCTCACAAGCCAGGATGTGATGTGACTGGTTTTTTCATTCTAGTTTAAAAGTATTCTCCAATTCAAGGAACTCAGCTGCCAGATACTCCCTAACGTAATTTCTTTCTTTTTCCTTCTTTCCTTCCTTCCTTCTTTCCTTCTTTCCTTCCTTCCTTCCTTCCTTCCTTCTTTTCTTCCTTCCTGTGTTTCTGTCTTTCAATAGACATACATAACATTATATGGACTGAACAGGTTACATTTAGGAATGTATTTGTATGTGCATTGTCCATATATTCATGCAATAACAATTGGTGAAAAAAGGGGCCATGCGTTTGAAAGAGAGCAGGGAGGGATATATGGAAGGGTTGGGAGGGAGGAAAGGGAAGGGAATGATGTAATTATACTATCATATTAAATAGAAAAAAAGGTTTATTCTGTGTGCATGAGTGTTTTTGTCTGCATGCATGTTTGGACAACGAGTATTGGATGCCCTGGAACTGGAATTTACAGCTAGTTGTGATCTGCATGCAGGTGGTGGGAATTAAACCTAGGTCTTCTGCAAGAGTAGCCAATGCTCTTAACCTCTGAACTATAAACCAGACCCAATTAAATGTTTTCCTTTATAAGAGTTGCCATGGTCATAGAGTCTCTTCACAACAATAGAAATCCAAAAAAAAATGGGTGTTTAATGACTAAAAGCTATCTAGAAAGAACAGACATGTGACTCTAAATTCGTCCTGAGCATCCTGAGTAACAGTGTGAAGTCGTCTTCCTCCCACAAAGGCAGGGTCTTTGGGACACAGCTGTCTGTGCACAGCTGAGGTGGCACGCATTGCAAACTGGGAACACTGATGGGGTGAGGGATGATTTGTGACTACTGTCCCCAGAGGAGGATTCCAATTAATCCCTTCCTACTCTGAGGCTCAGGGCTGGGTGCTGAGGAAGAAAACCCTGGGGTGTGTAGTTCCAGGAGAGAGCGCTCCTCATAGCACCAGCCTGGTCCTGGAGGGCTTGTTAGTACCTGCATAGCCTCTGGGACCCTAGAATAGGAGAACATGTATCTCAGCCCCTCCCTTCTTAGGCAGACAGGGATGGGAGAGCCTATCCTGGCCATGGTGAGTTACATTCTGGCTGCAGAAGTCACCTGCCCAGCCCCACCTTCGGGTGAGACCTAAAAAGCAGTGGAGGGAAGGAAATTGTTTAGATTGCCTGAACAATGGCAGCCTTCCATGGAGCTTGTGTCAAAGGTGTTTAACTCCAGTTTTGAGTTGAGTTTGTGGTGTCCAGGAAATCTGCAATGTGCTCAGAAGGGAACTAGAGGAGCCCCCTCCGGCTCTGAACACTGCAGACACAGAACCCTGGTGCACAGGTGGTGGTGAGACAAGGAGATGAGTGGGCTTGTGTGTGGGGCTCCCTGCTCATGCAACCCAGGGCTTCCTGGGCACACAGACACACATTCAGAATCTTGTAGAGTGAGAGCTGGAAGCAGCATGGGCAGGGGCCTCCAGCCTTAGGGTTTTCTGATGAGAAGAAATAGAAGGAATGACCAGCCCCTGTCACTGGCATTGCTGGCTCTCTGCCCTCCCACACTTCTCAGGAAGGACCCCGAGTCTCTGTCTGTCACAGTGGGAACAACACTGTCAGGTCCCTGAACTCAGCACCCACAGGTAAGCCCTGAAGGCAAATGCTGTTCTGGGACCTTCAGTGGGCATAGATTTCACGGGCTCCAAGTGAGCAGGTAAGTACTGCTGGTCCCATCAAGTAAGTCCTTGGACCAGCCAGGCTCTCCATCTAAGAGGTGGGAACAGGGAACTAAACAGGTTCAAGAAAAATCCAACCCCAGATCCTAAGCTATTACAGACTAGGGTCCAGTCACAGGAGGGTTTTTTTTTTTTGTTGTTGTTTGTTTGTTGTTTTTTGCTTTTCCTGCAGCTTTTTCGGTTGGGGACCTGGTTCCAGCATTACCTGACAGATTTCACTGTTAACTGTGAGTTCATAGGACTCATTTGTGAGTTCACAGGTGAGGCTTAGAAGGGCATAACAGCTACCTAGTGTCTCACTATGCCCAATCTCAGCAACTGTATTTCCTACCCACCAGACAAGCCTCAATCTTAGGACCTTCATTGCATGCTGATTTGGGGTACCAGAAGGCATTAGAAGAGGGCTGGGTGGCCCTGAATTTTTGCTTTCTCTCGGCCAAACTTTTTTAGTTGTCAAAATGATGGTAACTTGAGTTCTGTGTTTGAGTCTGGTTTACCAGCTCATCATGAAGATGCATCTTAACGAAAGGCCTTAGAATACTGATAGTCTGGCCACAGACAGGACTTCCTGTTCTTCTTGGTCTTTGGGTTGGGAACTTGGTCACAGCACTATCCTTCCACTGTGAGTTCATAGGATAAGGCTCAAAGGGAAACAGCCTGCTTCCCAGGATTCATCTTGACCCTTGCGAGGGACATTGAAACCCAGAGTTACTAGGCTTAGGAGCTGCAGCTCAGCGTTCCCAATGTTCCTGTCTATCAGAGCACACAATTTCTGCTCTAGGTAATACTCATTGTTTCCTAGGTAACGACTCTCCCATCTGTGAAGGTGAGCAAGCAAAGCTTGACATACTGTGCTAAATTCACTCCTATGCTGAGTATATGGCAAGGGAAGTTTTCTTTCTAAGACTCCCCCATAAGCTAGATGCCTAGGAGGGTATTTGGGAAGAGCCAGTGGGAACACACAGAAGAGCTTTCCTCTATAGCATGGTTCTCAACCTTCCTAATGCTGCAACCTTTTAATACAGTTCCTTATGTTGTGGTGACTCCCAACCATAAAATTACTTTGCTGCTATGTCACAACTGTAATTATGCTACTGATATGAATCATAAGTATCTGATATGCAGGATATCTGATAAATGGTTGTTTGACCTCAAAGTGGTAACGACCCACAGGTTGAGAACAACTGCTCTATATGATAACCATCAGTTGGTAGTCTGTCATCTAGCCCTGGGCTTGGTGCCAAGAGCCATACTCTCAGAAGCTGGGAGGTGTATGCAGCTCCAGCAGTTGGTGGTTAGGAAGATTGCAAGTTCTAGGCCAGCTTGGACAACATAGTGAGAACCTTCTTTAAAAGAAGCTATCGCCTCACTTGGATATTTTGGTTTCTCTTTTGTTCTCAAATATCTTCTTTCTGATGAGTTGATCTCGTGATTTGCTGGTTAAGGCCTGTGCTTGAGTAGTTCACACCTTTGATTAGATACTGGATTGGCTGAAAAGCTTAATTGCAATGCTTTTTGAAGAGATGTATTATTTTTTATTTTATGTGTATAAATGTTTGGCTGCATGTACATGCACCATGAGCCTGCAGCTGCTTGCACAGGTTGGAAAGGATGTCATATTCCCTAGAACTGGAGTTTGCAGACTTGTGGTTGTGATCTGCCATGTGGCTGCTGGGAATTTGAATCCAGGTTCTCTGAACCTAGGAGTGGAAATGTTGGGTTATGAAAACTGTGAAGTCAGAAGTAGTTTCAAAGGTCTAGCTCTCTTGTTACACTTGCATAACTTTCTAATGGGATTGTACTTTCTTCCTTATAGAATTTGGAAATTTGCGTTTTCTATTTTGTCTTGTTTCTTAATGTTCTCTTGGGAGTAAGAATGTCATTGTTATTCTCTGGAAGGTGAGACCCAGGCACTGCTAGTGACCTATTTTCTTCCTCCCTCCCTCCCTCCTTCCCTCCCTCCTTCCCTCCCTCCTTCCCTTCCTCCCTCCCTCCCTCCCTCCCTCCCTCCCTCCCTCCCTCCCTCCCTCTCCCTCTCTCTTTCTTTTTTGTGATGCAGGATCTCATTATGTAGCTCTGGCTGACCTAGAACTCACTATGTAGACCAGGCTGGCCTCAGACTCACAGAGATCCACCTGCTTCTGCCTCCCGAGTGTTGGGATTAAAGGCGTGCCCCACTAAACCTGGGCGTTTTCATCTTAGCTCACTACAAGGGGTGAAAACTCCATACAGGCAAGTGTTAGCCTTGAGCTCGCGTCCCATTTGGACAGTGCTCCGCAGGATCCCAATATTCCTTGCTTAGGCGACTCCCATCACCAGCAGGGCCTGAGAATACACATTTCCGTGGGTCCACACAGACACGTGGGTCACACGTATCTCTGACCCAGACTGGTGAATGCTCCTAGGTGTGGTCCAGCATGGCTGCTGTGGAGGATGCAGCTTGAACTTGCATGGTGGAGATGTTCATTCCCATACACATGAGGGCCCCTGTAGTGATGGCTGGAGCTGGAGGTGGGAAAGGGAAGGACTGTGTGGGCTAAGAGCAGGTTCAGGGTACTTGCCCACAGTACCAACACTATCTGCTCTGGAAATCCAAGGGATCCGGGAATTCTACCTTTAAGTTTTGTTTTCAAGGATGTCATGAAGACATGACTTTTCTTTCATTTCTTTTCCTTTTTAAAAGTTACATTTGTTTATTTGTATGTGCACATGCATGCTACAGCACCCTTGTGGAGGTCAGAGGACAGCTCGTGGCCATTGATTCCCTCCTTATACCACATGGATCCTGGGGGTATCAAACAGGGTCACTAGGCTTGCTTGCAGTAGCCTTTTTCATCTGAACCATCACTTGAGTGCTACCGTTTCTATCAGTCTTTGCCTGCCTTTTCCTCCCCCTTTCTCTACTCTCCTCTGTTCCTCTGGGACAGTGGTTTACTCTATAGCCAGGCTGCCTTAAGCTCACCATCCTTCTGTCTCAGAATGCTAGAATTATAGGTGTGATCCTCTACACTCAACCAATGCCTCAGTTTTCAAAGTGGGGTGGCAGTGCTGGTGGTGACGGCGGTGGTGGTGGAACACTCTTCTTTTCTTCCCTCCTCTTCCTTCTCCCTTTTCTTTCTTTCTTTGACTCAAGATCTCTCCACATAACTCAGGCTGATATGGAACTCAAGGTCCTTCCCAACTCCCCATCTCACAGCTGCTGGGGTTACCACCATGCACCAAGACACCATGCCCGCTTTTGTTTCTGGAGATTTTTAGTTAGGTTTTTTTTTCTTCCTCATAGCATGAATTCCTTGGGGGGGGGTACTCACTGGAGTTTCTCCTGAGGCGAAATCCTTTTGGTTTTTATTAGCATGTGTAAATTGTACAAAGGAAAGGCTTCACTGTATTTCCATACATACACATTTTTCATGCCTTTTATTACTTTTCGTGTCCCCCATGCTGTCTACTCCTTTTCCTCTTTCTCTTCTTCCAGGCTGGGCTTGAACTTGTGGTTCAGACCCATCCTTGCCTCTCCTCCCAGGTCTTGGGATTCCAGGTGTGTGTCATCACACCTGGCTTTGTCCTTTTAGTTTTATTTGTGTTTTATCAGGAATTAACAAATGACAGTCTGAGAGCAAACTTGTGCCTCCAACTATTTGTGTTAATAAAGTTTTATTGGGCCAGGCACAGTGATGCACACATTTCAACCCCAGCACTTGGTAGACAAAGGCAGGAAGCTCTCTATGAGTCTAAAGCTGGCTTGGTTTACATAACAGGTTCCAAGGCAGCCAAGGCTACATAGTGAGACCCTGTCTAAAAAAATTCCAAAAAATTAACAGGGAGGGCTGTTACACAGAGAAACCCTGTCTCAAAAAGGAAAAAGAAGGAAAGAAAGAGAGAGAGAAAGAAAGAAAAGTTGCTTGCATCTGATCTCAAACAGGCACATTTTTATTGTTTTGCATTCCTTTTGTTTCTTTTACCTGAGTGCTAGCGATGGGAGCTCAGGCCCTCACGCACGCCCAGCAGTGCGCTTACCCACCCCACCATCTTCCCATCTACAGCACATTTTTTAGTTCTTTGAATTAGGTTGAAAAGTTTCTTTCCAAAGTGAAAAATGTCATTTAACTTTCCAAATATTTAAATGGGAAGCCTTAACTCCTATCGTCCCACTTTGCTAGTGGATGTTTTCAAGTGCATAGCTGGTTATGGTTTTGAGCTCCCGTGAGGGCTGCAGGCTTGCAGATGTCCAGAAACACTGCTAGATTGGCTGGACGGCAGAAAGGGCAGGCCTCTCCTGATCCCCATGACCTCCTTCAGGAACTCAGTGGGGAATGATGGCTCTCTAAGGGAATTCACTCACCACCTGCTTCCACTCCTCACATGGGGAGAAGTGGTACCTAGGGCCTTGAGCTGGCTGGGTAAGTGCTCTAGCTCTTGGCCATATCCCAGCTCTAATGAATATTTTTAATTAGGAAAGTGTGTATGTGTGTGTGTGTGTGTGAGAGAGAGAGAGAGAGAGAGAGAGAGAGAGAGAGAGAGAGAGACAGAGACAGAGAGAGACAGAGACAGAGAGAGAGAGACAGAGAGAGAGAGACAGAGAGAGAGACAGAGAGAGAGAGAAGAGGGACAGGAGTCAGGTCTTTCCTTCCACCTCACTGAGGGCAGGGTGTCTCTTATTTGTTTGCACTTTGTATTCCAGGATCTCTGGGTCTCTGGGAGATTCCCCTGTCTCTTCCTTCTGTCTTTCTCTAGGAGTGCTGGGCTTAAAAAAAAAAACAATTTTAAATTGTCTTTAAAAAGCATGTGTGTGTGTGTGTGTGTGTGCATTTGTGTGTGTGCATGCGTGTATGTGTGTGTATGTGTGCTTGGGCTTGTGTGACAAGGCAGGACGGATCAGAGGACAGTCTTCAGTGGTGGATTCTTTCCCTCCTCCACGGCTCAGGACGAAGCTCAGGTGGTCACCCTTGAATCCTTTGCCTACTGAGCCATCTTGTCAACCTCCAGCCACTTTTCTCTTGGTTGGCCACACTTATCAGTTAGGAAGAGCACTCATAATCCACAGCAGTCTACGGGGAACGAAGAAATTGTTTCAATTTCTACTAAAATCTGAAGGGAAAAAAAAAGAATGTGTAAAACAGAATATCAAAGATTACTTTAATATTTCTACTAGTACAGTCTTAATTTTTTTCTCTTTACAATAGAAGACAAATATGTCTATGGCCCATGATGCTTATGGCCATTGAATGAGAATGGCCCCCACAGGAACATTTATTTAAATGCTTGGTCCCCAGTTAGTAGAATTGTTTGGGAGGGAGTAGAAACTGTGGCCTTGCTGGAGATAGTGTCTCACTAGGAGTGTCTGTCTCTCTGCCTGCTGCCTTCAGGGAAGGATGTAAAGCTCTCAGCTTCTGCTCCAGCCTGTCTGCTTTCCACCATGGTCATAGACTAAATCTCTAATACTGTAAGCAAGCCCCAGTTAAATGCCTTCTTTTATAAGAGTTGTAATTATGGTGTCTCTTCACAGCAATAGAACAATGACTAAGACAGAGTGTCCTAGCCTTCTACCTTGTTTGAGACAGGGTTTCTCTCTCTCTCTCTCTCTCTCTCTCTCTCTCTCTCTCTCTCTCTCTCTCTTTGGAAGCAGAAACTGAAGTCCAAATCATGGAGGAATGTTAATCACTGCCTTACTCCTCCTGACTTGTTTAGCTTGCTTTATTTTTTTTTATTGATTTTTATTGAGCTCTCACATTTTTCTCTGCTCCCTTCCCTGCCTCTCCTCTCCCCCTCTCCCAAGGTCTCCATGCTCCCAATTTACTCAGGAGATCTTGTCTTTTTCTACTTCCCATGTAAATTAGATCTTTGTATGTCTCACTTAGGGTTCTCATAGTGAAAGAGGGTTTCTGTCTATCTTTTTTTTTTCTTTGTGAGAGAGCATTTCACTGTAGTTTTAGACCTGTCCTGGAACTAGCTCTTGTAGACCAGGCTGGCCTCGAACTCACAGATTCGACTGCCTCTGCCTCCCAAGTGCTGGGATTAAAGGCGTGCGCCACCACCGCCCAGAGAGACAGGGTTTCTTTTTGATGCTTTTAGAGTAGGCTAGCTGGCCCTCAAGCTTTTGGGGATTCTCCTGTCTCTACCTCGCCACTACTGGAGTGCTGGGATTATGGCTGTACTCTTGCTCTGGACTGCAAGTGGGTTCTGGGGATTCAAAGGCAGGTCCCCAGAAATGCACAGCAAGCCTTTGACCCACGGAGCCATTTCCTCAACCATGTCCTCCATAGTACGTCATTTATTGGCTGTCTGCTTTCCCCGAGTTACTTCTATTTTCACAGACTGTTGGTCTTTGGGTCCTCATCTAAGGTCTCTTTCTCGATTTAAATGAAACAACAAAGGGACTTACTGTCTTCTTCCTCCATCTAAAGATCTTTGCTTTGTGTCTAAGGTATGACCACCGTGAATGTTCCCAATCTGGTCAGCTCTTGGATCAAAGCAGAGTCAGGCCTAGTTAGCACTTGGATGGGAGACCTGGGAATGCCTGGTGCTGTAGGCTTAACAAAACAAAACACAGCAAACAAAAAGCACTTTCCTTGTGAATACTTAAAAAAGGATTTATTTTTATGTGTGGGTACGCAGTTGTGTGAATGTATGCGATGTATGTGTGGGTATACATATAGACCAGACAGCGTGCTGGATCCCCTGGAGTTGGAGTTATAGGCCTAAGCATCCAGTCTTATCCTTTGGAAAAGCAGGAAGTCTTCTTAACCATCGATATCTCTCTCCAGGCCCTGTTTCGTAAATCCTCTCCTCCTCCTCCTCCTCTTCTTATTTTTACTGAGACAGGGTTTCTCTCTGGAGTCCTAGCTGTCCTGGAACTCACTCTGTAGTCCAGCCTGGCCTTGAACTCAGAGAGCCATTTGCTCCCAAGTGCTGGGATTAAAGGGATGCACCTCCATCATCTGGCTAATTCTTCTTACATGTTGAGACACCTGGCTGACTGGGTAATAACTGATCATTTCTGAGTCCCTTTGTCCTGTCTGCACATCAGTGATGATTCTCCTTCCCTCACCTGAGGCCTTACCAAGCCTCATGACCTGCGTTGTCTCAGTGATCCTATCTCCTCCCAGGCTCCTGAGAAGCAGCAGGACAATGGGACCCGGCTGGTGACAGAGTTCGTGCTGGTGGGATTCTCCAACCTCCCAGAACTGAGGCCCACTCTCTTCCCCTTGTTCCTCCTCACCTACCTGGTCACACTCAGTGGCAACGCCACCATCATCACCATCATCCAGGTGGACCGCACCCTCCACACTCCCATGTATCGCTTCCTGGCCGTGCTCTCCCTCTCTGAGACCTGCTACACACTGGTCACCATCCCCAATATGCTGGCCCATCTGCTGGTGGAGAGCCAGGCCATCTCCATCGCGGGCTGTCGGGCCCAGATGTTCTTCTTCCTGGGCTTGGGATGCAGCCACTGTTTCCTTCTCACACTGATGGGTTACGACAGGTACGTGGCCATCTGTCATCCCTTGCGCTACTCTGTGATCATGAGGCCCACCGTTTGCCTATGTCTGGGAGCCTTGGTTTTCTGCTCTGGTTTCTCGGTGGCCGTGGTTGAAACCTGCATGATCTTCTCCTCGCCTTTCTGCGGCACGGGCCGCGTGGAACACTTCTTCTGTGACATTGCGCCTGTGCTGAAGCTCAGCTGTGCAGAGAGCACGCACAAGGCACTCGGCATCTTCTTTCTGAGCATCCTCGTGGTGCTGTTCTCTTTCCTCCTCATCCTCCTCTCCTACGCCTTCATCGTGGCAGCCATCGTGAGGATCCCTTCTGCCGCTGGCAGGCGCAAAGCCTTCTCCACCTGCGCCGCCCACCTCACGGTGGTCATCGTGCATTTTGGCTGCGCCTCCATCATCTACCTGCGGCCAGACTCTGGGGCCAACCCCTCCCAGGACCGCCTGGTGGCGGTGTTCTACACGGTAGTGACTCCATTGCTGAACCCTGTGGTCTATACCCTGAGGAACAAGGAGGTGAGGGTGGCCCTGAGAAAGAGCCTGGCGCGGGGCTGCAGGCTCTGTTCGCATTAATGAGTTCCCTTCCTAGACTAGATATCCCCCACCCAGAAAACAAGAGCCGTTTCTGTAGTGTGTTACTTTGTCTTGTTTTGATATGAATGTCTGTGTCTCTATGAGTGTGCCACATGAGCGGATGTGTCCACCAAGATCAGAAAAGGGCCTCCAATTTTTCAGGGTTTGTGTTACAAATAACTAGAGCCTCCTGATAATGAGTTCTAGGAGAGAGTCCTCGTCCACTAGAAGCAAGCACCACAAAGCTATTTCTCTAACCCCTGTTTGCAATTTTGTCTTGTTTGAGACAGAGTTTCATTATGTAGCCCTGGTTAACCTGGAACTCACTTGCCTTGAACTCACAAAGATTTGTCTGCCTCTGCCTCCCCAACGCTGGGACTAAAGGCCTACGCCACCCCTGGTTATTGTGGGATACTCCTTTAATCCCAGCATGTCAGGGGCGCAGAGGCAGGCAGATCTCTGAGTTCCAGTCCAGCTTAGTGTGCAAAGTGAGTTCTAGAACAGCAGGACTACACAGAAAAACCCTGTCTTGAAAAACCAATAAAAGAAGGAAGGGAGGGAGGGAGGGAGGAAGGAAGGAAGGGAGGAAGGGAGGAAGGGAGGAAGGGAGGAAGGGAGGAAGGAAGGCAAGCAGACCTGTGCCATTAATACAGGATCTGCAATGGCTTCTTAATTCCATATGCTTCTGGTGTTGATTTTATTATGGACAGAAGGCATCAAGGAGATGTCCCTTGGAGACAAAGGGGCCAATACATCAAAGGTAGCATGGGAGTCATAGAACAGTCTAACTTTTTTTAATTTTGAAGAGATTTATTCTATTTTTATTTATGGTAAATGTGAGTATGGATAAGTAGGTAGGTGCATTTGAAGGTGTTAGACTCCTTAGAGAGAGCTGTGGTAACCCGCAGTTGTGAGCTGTGATGTGGGATTCCCCTCTGTATGCTGTGACTATCATTGGTTAATGAATAAAGAATCTGCCTGGCCTGTGATAGGATAGAGTAGAGCTAGGTGGGGAAAACTGCCATACTCATAGTGCATGCACACAGAGGGATGGAGAGAGAGAGAGAGAGATCTTTTAAAAGACAGGGTGGTGAGGTGCCTTAGTAGGTAAAGGTACGTGTTTCCATGTCTAAAGATCTAAGCCCCCAATCACATGGTAAAAGAACAGAAATTACTCAAGGAAGTTGTCCTCTGACTTCTCCATGCCTGTAGTGCCCCCAATCCCCTCCATACACACAAAATAAATATTGTCAAAAATTTTTAAAAGATACAGGAACTCACCAAAACTGCATATATAAATATATTTGCTTGTTTGTTTGTTTATTATGTGCATGTAGGATTACCTCTAGAGCAAGATTCATGCAGGACCAACATCAGACACTCAGATGACAATGATCACAGCATTGCAGACAACCCTGGAATAAGTGCTCAGTTAACTAGAATCCATACGGTTCTCACAACTGACACTCCAGCCTGTAGGACCTAACAGAGCATTTGGATTGGAATATCCCTGCATGTTCTCTTCCCGAGTCTCCAAAGTCTCTGTTTTGTTCATCCCCTGTCTGTCAGCACCCACTTCCCAGTTCTGGGGGTATAATTCGGTGGGAAATTACTTACCTGGCTCGCATGACCCTAAGTTCCATCCCTACAGAAAGAAAGCATTTCCTTAAAAAACATGGAAGGCATCAAACCTCCAGTCTCACCAGCAGACAGGTCAGCCATACAGAAACTAAACAGAGAAATAACAGAACTACAGATGTCATGACTCAAATGGACTTAACAGACATCTACAAAGGTTGTCACCCAAACACACACAAAAAATACCTTCTTCTCAGCACCTCATAGAACCGTCTCTAAAATTGACCACATATTCAGTAACAAAGCAAACCTCAACAGACACACACACAAAAAATGGAATAACTCCTTGTATCTTTTTTTTTTGGGGGGGGGGGGTTTCAAGACAGGGTTTCTCTGTAGCTTTTGGTTTCTGTCCTGGAACTAGCTCTTGTAGACCAGGCTGGCTTAACTCCCTGTATCTTATTGGATCGCCATGGCTTAAAGTTAGAATTCAACAATAACAGCACTAATTGAAGAAAGTCTACAAACTCATGGAAATCGAACAATGCTCAACAGAATCATCCCAGGACAAGGAAGAAATAAAGAAAGAAATTAAAGACTTCCTAAAATTCAATGAAAATGAAGGCAGAACACACCCAAACCTATGGGACACTGTGAAAACAATGCTAAGGGGAAAGTTCATAGCACTAAGTGCCTACATAAGAAAGTGGATAAATCTCGCACTAGCGACTTAACAGCACACCTGAAAGCTCTAGAACAAAAAGAAGCAAACTCACCCAGGAGAAATAAACAAGAGGAAATAATCAAATGGAGGCTGAAATCAATAAAATACAAAGACCAATGAAATCAACAAGATAGACAAACCCTTATCCAAACTAATCAAAAGGCAGAGAAAGAATTTCCAAATTTACCAAACCAGAAATGAAAAGGAGGACATAACAACAGACACTGAGGAAATTCGGAGAATCATGAGGTCATACTTTGAAAACCTATACTCCACAAAACTGGAAGCCCTAAAAGGACAATTTTCTGTATAGGTACCACGAACCAAAAATTAAATCAAGACAAGATAAACAATTTAAATAGATTTATAGCCCCTAAGGAAATAGAAGCCATCATTAAGTCTCCCAACCCACCCCCCAAAAAAACTCAGGGCCCAATGGTTTCAGCACAGAATTCTACCAAAACATCAAAGAAAAGCTAATACCTATACTCCTCAAATGGTTCCACACAATAAAAACAGAAAGAACCCTGCCAAACTCTTTTTATAAGGCTACACTTACACTGATTCTGAAACCACACAAAGACTCAACCATGAAAGAGAATTACAGACAAATCTCCCTCATGAACATTGATGCAAAAATACTCAATAAAATATTGGCAAATCAAATCCAAGAACACATCAAAAAAAATCATTGGCCATGATCAAGTCAGCTTCATCCTAGAGATGCACAGATGGTTCAGCATATGAAAATCTATCAATGTGGGGGCTGGAGAGATGGCTCAGCGGTTAAGAGCATTGCCTGCTCTTCCAAAGGTCCTGAGTTCAATTCCCAGCAACCACATGGTGGCTCACAACCATCTGAAATGAGGTCTGGTGCCCTCTTCTGGCCTTCAGGCATACACACAGACAGAATATTGTATACATAATAAATAAATAAATATTAAAAAAAATAAAATCTATCAATGTAATCTACCATACAAAAACTAAAAGAAAAAGACCATATGGTCATCTCATTAGATGCTGAAAAAGCCTTCAACAAAATCCAACACCCCTTCATGAAAAAGGTCTTGGAGAGATAAGGGATACAAGAAACACACACACACACACACACACACACACACACAGAGAGAGAGAGAGAGAGAGAGAGAGAGAGAGAGAGAGAGAGAGAGAGCCAACAGCCAACATCAAATTAAATGAAGAGAAACTCAAAGTGATTCTACTAAAATCTGGAACAAAGCAAGGCTGTCCATTCTCTCCATATCTACTCGACATAGTATTCAAAGTTCTAGCTAGAGCAATAAGACAACAAAAGAAGATCAAGGTGATACAAATTGGAAAGGAAGAAGTGAAATTTTCACTATTTGCAGAAAATATGATAGTATACATAAATGACCTCAAAAATTCTAAAGGGAACTCCTACAGCTGATGAACACCTTCAGTAATGTGGCAGATACAAGATCAACACACAAAAAAAAATCAATAGCCCTCCTATATACAAATGATAAAATGGCTGGGAAAGAAATCAGAGAAAGAAATCACCATTTACAAATACTGTAAAATATCTTGGGGTAACACTAACCAAAGAAGTGAAAGACCTGTATGACAAGAACTTTAAGTCTTTGAAGAAAGAAACTGAGGAAGATATCAGAAAATGGAAAGATCTCCCATGTTCTTGGATAGGTAGAAATAATAGAAATGGCATTACTACCAAAAACAATCTACAGATTCAATGCAATCCCCAGCAAAATCCCAACACAATTCTTTACAGACCTCAAAAGAACAATACTCAACTTCATATGGAAAAACAAAAAAACCAAAATAACCAAAACAATCTTGTACAATAAATGAACTTCCAGAGACATTACCATCCCTGAAATCAAGCTCTATTATAGAGCTACAGTAATGAAAACAGCTTGGTATTGGCATAAAAACAGACGGGTGGACCAATGGAATTGAATCAAAGACCCTTATATTAATCTGCACCCATATAAACACCTGACTTTGACAAAGAAGCTAAAATTATACAATGGAAAAAAGAAAGCATCTTCAAGAAATGGTCCTGGCATAACTGGATATCTACATGTAGAAGAATGCAAATGGATCCATATCTATCCACATGGAAAGAACTCAAGTTCAAATGGATCAAAGATTTCAACATAAATCCAGCCACACTGAGCCTCATAGAAGAGAAAGTGGGAAGTAGCCTTGAACGCATGGGCATAGGAGACAACTTCCTGAATGCAACACCAGTAGCACAAACACTGAGAGCAACAATAAATAAATGGAACCTCCTGAAACTGAGAAGCTTCTGTAAGGCAAAGGACACAGTCAATAAGACAAAACAGCAGCTTACAGAATGGGAAAAGATCTTCACCAACTTCACATCGGACAGAGGACTGATCTCCAAAATATATAAAAACTCAAGAAACTAGACATCAAAATACCAAATAATCTAATTAAAAAGGGGGTACAGATCCAAACAAAGAATTCTCAACAGAAGAATCTCAAGTGACCAAAAAATATTTAAGAAACTGCTCAACATCCTTAGCCATCAGGGAAATACAAATCAAAACAACTCTGAGATATCATCTTACACCTGTCAGAATGGCCAAGACCAAAAACACCAATGACAGCTTATGCTAAAGAAGATTCAGAGTAAGGAGGACACTCCTTCATTGCTGGTAGGAGTGCCAACTTGTACAGCCACTTTGGAAATCAGTATGGGTGGTCTCTCAGAAAATTGGGACTCAACCTACCTCAAGACCCAGCAATACCACTTTTGGGCATACACCCAAAGGAATGCTCAGTCACACTACAAGGACATTTGCTCAACTATGTTCATCGCATCATTATTTGTAATAGCCAGAACCTAGAAACAACCTAGATGCTGCTCAACTAGAGAATGAATAAAGAAAATGTGGTACATGTACACAATAGAGCATTACTTAGTTTTTAAAAATGACATCTTGCTGGGCGGTGGTGGCGCACGCCTTTAATCCCAGCATTCGGGGGGCAGAGGCAGGCGGATCTCTGGGAGTTCGAGGCCAGCCTGGTCTGCAGAGCTAGTTCCAGGTCAGGCACCAAAGCTACAGAGAAACCCTGTCTCAAAAAACCAAAAAAAAAAAAAAAAAAGCATCTTGAAATTTGCATGCAAATGAATGGAATTAGAAAAAAAAATCCTGAGTGAGGTAATTCAGACCCAGAAAGATGAGCGTGGTATGTACTAGCTCATAAGTGGATATTAGACGTAAAGCAAAGGATAACCAGCCTATAGTCCACAACCCCAGAGAAGCCTGGTAACAAGGAGAACCCTAGAGAAACATACATGGATGTCCCAGGAAGGGGAAATAGACAAGATCTCCTGAGAAAATTGGAAGTGTGGGGGTGGAGGGAGGAGGGGAGGAGGAAAAAGGGGGAAGGGGAGAAGAACATGAGGGAATGGATGTTTGAGATGGGAGAAGGACAGAGAGGAAGAGCAAAAAAAGAGATACCTTTATTGATAGAGTCATTATGGGCTAGCAAGAAACCTGGCACTAGAGAAATTCCCAGGAATCCACAAAAATGACCCCAGCTAAGAATCTAAGCAATAGTGGAGAGGGTGCACAAACTGGCCTTGCCCTGTAGTCAGATTGATGACTACTTATTGTTATCATAAACCTTCTTCATCCAGCAACTGATGGGAACAGATGCAGAGATCCACAGTGGAGCACTAGGCTGAGCCTTCAACGTCCAGTCAAAGAGAGGGAGGAGTGAGAGTACAAGCAAAGAGGTCAAGACCATGATGGGAAACCCACAGAAACAGTTTACCTGAGCTAACAGTAGTTCACTGTTCCAGAATGACAGTGAGAAAACCAGCACAGGACCAAACCAGGTCCTCTGAATGTGGGGGACAGTTGTGTGACTGCGGCAGTCTTTGGGGGCCACTGGCAGCGGGACCAGGATTTATCCCTACTGCTTGAAGTAACTTTTTGGACCCCATTCTCTTTGGAGGGATGCCTTACTCAACCTAGATACATTGGGGAGGGCCTTGGTCCTGCCTCAAAGCAATGTGCTAAACTTTGTTGATTCCCTTTATTGACTCTCTCTGAGGAGTCAATGGGGATGGAGTGGGAGGAAGATGGAGGAAGTGGGAGGAGAAGAAGGAGTGGGAACTTGGATTGATATGTAAAATGAGAAAAGATTGTTTTTTAATTAATTAATTAAAAATAAAACAAAACAAAAAAAGAGGAAAAAGAAAAAAAGAATATGAGAGGAATAGAGCCATGGCAACTCACATCTGTAACCCCAGCCTTTGGGAGGCTGTTCTAGTCTACTTTCTATTACTATGATAAACACCATTGCCAAAAGCAACTTGGGTTGGAAAAGATTTCTTAGAGTTCATCATGAAGTGAACTCGGGACAGGAACCAGGAGGCAGAAACGGAAGCAGAGACCAGAGAGGAACACTGCTCCTCCTGGCTGCTTCAGCCTACAACTTCTCAGTTGAAATTTCCTCTTTCTAGATAGGTCTAAGTTTGTGTCAAGTTGACATAAAAAAACAAATCATCACAGAGATTAATATAGAACGAGCAAGCATCCAAGGCCAGTTTAGGCTATGCAAGTACCATGACACCTTGAGCTACAGTTGAAGGCCCTTAAAAATAAAAACCCACATGGAAAAACTGTGCCCACTGATCCAAATTGGCTACCAATTTCACCAGGAACCCAGGACATGGTACATGCCAAGCAAGGGCTCTACTACTGAGTCACACCTCACCTTCAGCAATTTTTCTTTATCATCCCATGACCTTAAAAGCATTAATAGGGTATGGTGGATTACAACTGTAATCCCAGCAGCACCAGGGAGGTTAAGGCAGAAAAATGAGTGAAGAGTCTAGCCTGAGCTATGTAAGTGAGACCTTGCATTAAACAAAGAACACCAGTTAAGAAACTTCTCTGTGACTGGTAAGATGGCTCATGGGGTAAAGGCTCTTGTCACCAAGTCTGAGGATCTGAGTTCAATCCAGAACTTACACTGTGGAAGGAAAGAACTGATTCCCAAAATGTGTCCTCTGGTCATCACATGACCCCAATGTGTGCCCCCGCCACATTCAAATACATAAATAAAAATGTAATAAAACACGTATTTTTACAATTTTTTCCTCGGGCAATAGAGAAGGTAAAAGTGCTTTCCGGAAAATCTGACAATCTCATTTTGCTCCCCAGACCCCAACAGGTGAAAACAAACTCCTAAATGCTGTCCTCTGACCTCCACATGCACGCATGGCATCCTCCTGCCCACATCCATACACACAAAAACACACAATAATAAATCATGTTTAAGCTGGATATGGTGACCCACTTTTTTCATCACAGCTCTCAGGAAGCAGAGGCAGGCAGGTCTCTGAGTTCAAGGTCAGCCTGGTCTACAAAGGGAGTTCCAGAACAACCAGGACTACACAAAGAAACCCTGTCCAAAAATAATATTAATAATAATTTTTTAAATATTTATTTATTATATACGCAGTGTTAGTTTCCGTGTCTGCCTACATGCCAGAAGAGGACATAAGACCTCATTATAGCTAGCTGTAAGCCACTATGTGGTTGCTGGGAATTGAACTCAGGACCTCTGGAAGAATAGTCAATGTTCTTAACCTCTGAGCCATCTCTCCAGCCCTAATAATAATTTTTTTAAAGAAAGAAAGTTCTCAAACAATGCATTCTATTGGTTCATCTTAAGGTAGATAGCCACCCAAGATCCAATGGACTAGAATCACCTGATGCGATGCTTAACACTTTGTCAACTTGATACAATCTACGAACACCTGGGAAGAGAAGTTGTCTACAACTGATTGACCTGAGAGCATGTCCATAGGGGATTGTCTTAATTAAGTCAATTGACATAAAAAAAGACCCGGCCTCCTGTGGGTGGCACCATTCCCTAGACAGACGTTTCTGAACTGTGTAAGAGTGTAGAGATCCAGCTGAACACAAAGAAGCTTGCATACACTCATTTCTTTCTCTTTGCTCTTGACTGTCGATGTGATATGACTATTTTAAGTTCTTGCCTTGAGTTCCTCATAATAATGAACTCTAACCTGGAACTGTAAGCTAGAATAAATTCCTCTCTCCTCTAAGCTTCTTTTTTTATTAAGTTCTTGTTTAAAGTAACAGAAATGAAGCTAGGACAGCTGGCCAAAAAGGAACCAAAGGTGAACTGGAAAACCACATGGTTTGTCCCCAAGATGGGAGTTCAAGTTAGCCCTGTGTAAGCAGAGACCCAGAAGTGCCCACTTTGCACAGAAACCAAAGACACTGGGTGTTAACTATTCCTTTATTAGGTGGTAAGGGAACTGGGAGGTGAGGGCTGTACAATGCAAGACCTGGGAATTCAGCTACAACGGACTGTGACTAAGTGCCATATTATAAAAATAGCCTAAAAACATTGCTATTAGGCAGTGAGGCTGAGCCGAGGGAGTACCAGGAAGAGGGGGTGCCACTCTCACAGGTAGTGTCTCCCCAACTTCAGCCCTGTATTTACAATTAGAAGTGGAATGCATACAAAATACATGTCGTCCCCCAACCCTAAAAGGTGAGCCAGGCTCGGGGGGGGGGGGGACCTGGAGTGGGGGCTTTGGTGGGAAAGACCCCTTTCTCAGTGAGTCTACAAATTTTATCTGGAATGCAGTGAAGTCAGGAAAGGGTATGGGAAGGGGAAGGAGGCTCCCAAGTGTCCCCTGACCCCAGGGGAAGGTGTGCCCAAGGCTGGCTACTTGGTACATACCAGGGCCGCATACTCAGTACACGGGACCCTAGTCCTGTCTGTGTACTCGGTACACAGAGTTCGGATCGGCCGAATGGGCCCACAGACTCAGCCCCACGGGGGCGCTGGAGGGATTTGCAGGGGCGGGGAGCATCTCCATATATATATTTTGTAAAAAATAATAATAATAAGTTTGTTTAAATGAATTTGTCTCTATACAAAACGTAAAAAAGAAAAAATAACTCACTCATGCCAGAGTGTGAGAAAATAAGAAGAGGCAAAAACAAAAGGTGCACGCGGGAGGGGGGGGGGAGTAGTGGAGGCAGGGTGAGGGGTCAAGAAGTCCCAGACCCCTTAGAGGGCCGAGATGGTGGGAGGTCAGCCCCTACCCATTATAAATAAAGGAAGACTGGGAGTCTGGGCTTGTGACCAGCTTGGTCACACTACTGCGGAGAGGAGCAGGAAGGCAGGTACAGAGCAGAGAGAAACGGATGAGAATAAAATTAAAAGGAAGAGAAACCAGGGAGGGGTGTTACTTCAACCCCGCCCCCCACCCCTGCTCGCCAAGATCCAAGAACTTAGGCCATCACCTGTCTCTTGGGGGTGACTTCTGGCTGGGGCCCCAGCTGAGTCTGGGACTGAGGGAGGGAGGGAACAGGCATGGGGTGTGGCTGAGCAGGTAGGGCTCCAGCCGCTGTGGCACCAGTGGCAGTTGCTGGGCTAGGGGTAGAGTCGGACCAGTCTGAGAGGGCGGGAGGGGACGGGCTGGCCCAGTGCTCTGGAGACTCTGGAGATGGGGTCAAATAAGGATGTTCACTGGGAACCCGCAGGAAGCGGGCCTTTGTGGGGCTGCTGTGGGTCCCCGCTGCAGGGTATTCCTCTCCATGTCCTGGGGCCGCCAGGTAGGGTGGCGGTCGCTCCTGGGGAGAAACTGGGGTTCCCGGGTTGAGTAGTTGGGGTCCTGGAGCCAGGGGCAACAGGAATGAGGGCCCAGGTGGGGCAGGTGGAGGCAGCCGGGCCCAGTCGAGGGGCACAGCCACAGGGTTGAGTAGACCCAGGCTGAGCACGCAACCCCCGGGAGGCTGGCGCCCGAGAGGGCCCGCCCGATTTGCACCAAGCTGTGCCAAGGACACCGCAGTAGCCGTGGTAGCATAGGGACCCTCCAGGGGGAAGCCTCCAGGGGAAGCAGGGGGCCCACCGAAAGGCCTAGGGGAGTCCAGCGAGTCCACAGGCGACAATGTGACAGAGCTGTCTGCCAGAGGGCCTGGGCAGGCCAGTGTCAGCTTCTTGCCCCGACCCCGGGTTCCCTGTGGCCCCAGCCCTGTCTTGCCAGGAGGCCTCCTGCTCTTCTTGGTCCCAGACTGCACCGCTTTGAGCCCAGGAAGGAAGGCCCCTGGTGGGCAGAGCAGAGGCCCCAAGCCATGGGGACCCGGGGGACTCCGGGGGCCACTGGGCTGGTCCAGCAACCGCACAATGTCCTGGTGCAACCGCTCTTGGGCTACATCTCGGGGCAGCCTGTCCAGGTGATCTGTGATCTCCCGGTTGGCAAAATGGTCCAGCAGCAGCTTGGCAGCCTCAAAGCTGCCCTCACGGGCAGCCAAAAACAGTGGCGTCTCCTCCTGAGGGAAGGAAAGGGGCAGAACCCACAGATGTCAGTCACTCTCTGCCCCCTAGTTCTGAGGACATCCTGTGAACCCTGAAGGTGGATGGGTCTGGGTTGCGATCCCAGCTCTGCTGAAGGAACAAGCTCTCTCCCCTCAGCCATGTAGCTGCAGCAGGTGCATCTAGCCAGGACTTACCTTAGGCACAAAATGTAAAGGGGCATCAAAATCTCCTGTCATCAAAATAAATTACATGCTGATACAATGATTTGTAAAAGATTAAAAAGCCAGGTGTCAGGGCTCTCACTTTTAATTCTAGCACCCAGGGGCAAAGACGGGTGGATTTCTGTGAGTTCCAGGCTAGTCTGGTCTACATAGTGAGACTTTGACAAAAAAGGAAAAAAGAAAGAGACCAAAAACCAGGTGTGGTAATGGCAAGATGGCACAGTGGGTAGATGCACTTGTGACCAAGCCTGTTCACTCCATCCTTGGTTCGCAAACAGGCAGCTCACACCTGCCTGGAACTCCAGCTCTAGGGGGATTCAATACCCGCAACTCATGTCCACACACCTACGCGCGCACACACACGCGCGCGCGCGCACACACACACACACACTATTTAAAAATAAAACACATCACTGAAAAAAATAGCAAGGAATCACAGTATATACCAGCATTTTGGCAGCAGAAACATGAGAATTGTGAGTTCAAAGCTAGGTTGGGGTACAAAGCCAGTCTCAATATATAGATAATATTAATAAATGTTATATTATAACATTATATATATATATTTCATATTTTAAAAAGTAAAGCCAGTGGATGGGTCAGCAGGTAAAGGTGCCTGATAACCTAAGTTCAAACAAAGAACCTAAATAATATAAGAAGACTCCCACAGGTTGTCCTCTGACCTCCACACCCTTGCTGTGGAAGCACACATAAACAGTAAATAAAAGTAACAAGATAAAAGAGGGGTTTTGACAATCAACCTAACATTTGCCTCCCCCTGAGGATCTGCTCAGTGCTTGATAAATGAGTCTGCTTGCTGAAGCAATAGAGGATGCTATTGCTTCCCTAATTCACAAGGAGGACACTGAGTCTCAGAGATGTGTAGCAACTTGCCCATTGTCACACAGCGACTACCACGAATGTCCTCCTTTGATCTGCTGTCAGAGCCTGTAGGCCTCACTCCCACTCCTGAAAGCGGACTATAGGCAAGATGAAAGCCCCCAAAGGCTCTTCCCAAGCCTGCTGTGCCACATACAAGGGCTGTGGAAGTACCAGCTCCCAAGGACTCACCTTGCTGTCCTGCATGTCCTTGTTGGCTCCATTTTTCAGCAGAGCCAAGGTAGCCTCCACATTGTTCACAGCTGCAGCCCAATGTAAGGCTGATTTCCCTGTAGATAAAATCAGAGCCATGTTCATGTCAGGTCCCCAAGACAGGACAGGCAAACTAAGGAAGTCATTTCCATTCCTATTAAGAGGCCACATCCCCTGTAGGCATTTTGGCCATCCACAGGCATAGGTTACAAGATGCACCCTTCGCTATGAAAGAACATGTTCCCGCTTCAGGTCAGACCACCTCTCTCTCTCTCTCTCTCTCTCTCTCTCTCTCTTTCTCTGCCTTCAATCTCTCCTTATCTGCTTTTTAAAAATTATCTAATATCAACCATGAATGAACACCCCTCTCCCACCCCCTGCCCCAGGGACCTTTGTCTGTTAAAGTAGTCTTAGAGGCCATTGAGGCTTTGGAGTCTTCTGGTAACAAAGAAAACGGACACATCAGCCTGCCATTCAGTAAAGTTCAAATTACCATAGAAAACACTGGAGGTGCCTGGGTATGCGGAAGCCCACTACAGCAAAGTTGTTTCCTTAACAGAACCTGAGTATGACCTCTGGTCCTTGGTGGAAACCCAACATGCTACATACAGCTGTCTCCTTTACAGAGTTAACTTGGGGAGCTGGAGACATAGTTCAGAAGAGCAATGGCTGCTCTTCCAGGAGACCCAGGTTCAGTTACCAGCACTCACATGACAGTTCACAACTGCCTGTAACTGCAGTTCCAGAAGATCTGACACCCTCTTGTGGCCTGTGTGGGCACTGCATGCATGTGGTACACAGACACATAAAAATAACACCTTTTTAAAATAGCCCAGTAGGGCCTATCAGTGACCAGGCCAGGACTCTACCTTTGTCCCTCCAGGAAATCTGAGTCACCTGAAGACATGCTAAGGACAGGGGAGGACACAAAATACTTTTCTTCCTAGGAGTCCCTTTCTCAATGCAGCTGCTTGTGGAATTTTCATCAGACAGCACTTTGGAGCCTCTTCTATGCAGCCTATGTATTTTCTGTTTTCTTCTTTGGCCGTGTATGTATGGTCTTGTGTATGGGTGTGTGTGTATGCACATCTGTGTGTGCGTGTGGAGGCTGGATCTTCCACCATATTCATTCTCTCAATCAAACCCAGAACTCAACAGCATACTAATCTTGTTTGGCAGCTTGCTCTAAGGATCCCTGTCTCTGGAATTACACACAGCTGGCCATCACACCCACTTAGTGTTTACATAGGTCTCTGGAGATCCAAACTCAGGCCCTCACACGTGTACGGCAAGTGCTTGAACAACTAAGCCCCCCCTTTCCTTCTTTTCTATTTTTTTAATTTGTTTTGTTTTTTTTTTTTGTTTTTCAAGACAGGGTTTCTCCGTGTAGCCCTGGCTGTCCTGAAACTCACTCTATAGACCAGGCTGGCCTTGAACTCACAGACATCCACCTGCCTCTGCCTCCAAGTGTGGGATTAAAAGCATGAGCCACCACCACTCAACCTCTATTTTCCTTTGGATACTGAGCAAAGCCCGGGCATGATTTCCTGGTTCTCTGAACTTACTTGTCCTCTGAAGCTTACCCCTCCCCCGGCTGCCACCAGGCTGCAGCTTTCTGGCCACCATCCCAAAAGACACAAATTTCTCTTCCTTTCCCCCATCTCACATCGCGGTTGCTATTGCTTTTCTATCAAACACTAACGAAACTGTGTTTGAGCTCTCTTCTTTTCTTTTTTTTTTTTTTTGAGCTCTCTTCTTAGTCCATTTCTAAATCCTTTTATGGATGAAACAGAGGACTCAGGAAAGAAGTCCAAGTTACCCAGTAACACCAGAAGTGGAATGTTGTCCCACATGCTGTAGTGCCCAGTCCAGACCCTCATCCAACACACCAAACACCAATTGTCCAGTCGCAGATGTCAATGAGGATGAAGCTGAAAACCAAAGGGTACTCCACAGGATGTTTGTGAGTGTCCGAGTGAGATCCTTCTGACACAAGGACAGCTTGCTGTGACTCTGCTCAGGTCATACCCAAGACCAGGAAACTGCCCTCACAGATTGCCAGATTTGCTAGTTTATGACACCTGTCCAGCAGGTGGCAGCAGAGTCCATTTTTCCCAACAAAGCCCAGTCAGGCTGGGGATGGTGTCCAACCGTTGGCGCCCTTGCCTAGTGTGAGCAAGGCATCAGCTTCTATCCCCAGTGTGACCAAAAACAAAAGCAAAAAAAAAAAGGTAATGATAGAGTGTCCTCACAGAATATCTCTGCCAGCTATTTGTCTAAGAAGGGATCAATAGTGAGAATATATAAAGCAGCACAGTCAATTCAATAAATAAAACAATTAGCTGCACAGTTCACAAGAGAAAAACCAAAGTCAATAAATCATTTAAAACGTTCAAAGAACGGACATGCTGGCACAATGCTTTGAATCCCAGCCTCTGAAATCAGAGGAAGGTAGACCTCTCTGAGTTCAAGGCCAGCCTGGTCTACAGAATTAGTTCCAGGCCAGCCAGGACTACATAGTGAGACCTGTCGTAAACAAAACAACACCAATGACCAAAACAAACAAACAAAAACCCTTACCATACACCTTAGCCATAAAGAAAAATAAAATTAAAATTATACTGAGATAGCCAGGCAGTGTTGGTACACAACTTTATCCCAGCACTCAAGAGGCAGAGACAGGCAGATCTCTGAGTTCAAGGCCAGCCTGGTCTACAAGCAAGTTCCAAGATAACCAGAACTATTCAAAGAAATACTGTATTGAAAAAGAAGTATACTGAAATGCTACCAGAATGACTTTCATTAAGGGGAAAAGAAAGAGAGAGAGAGAGAGAGAGAGAGAGAGAGAGAGAGAGAGAGAGAGAGAGAGAGAGAGAGAATACAAATCCTCGAGAAAGGGATCCTCATGCACTCGTGATGAGGATGTAGGTGGCGCAGCAACTATAAGGACATTACAGGTGTCCTCAAACACTTAAATGTAGACTGCCCTATGATCCAGCTATGGTTCTCCTGGAGGAATCTGAGTCAGCATATAATCGAGGCACCCGCACACCCATGCCAACTGTGGCACCCACAGCATCTACACTATGGAATCCAGCCAAGGTACCCATCAACACTGTTTATAATGGAGCGTTATAAGAAGGAAAATGAACTAGGCGGTGGCAAATGCCTTACTTGGGAAAGAGAGACAGGAGGATCAGGAGTTCATGATCTTTGGCTACACAGTCAGGTGGTAGCAAGCCTGGGTTACATGAAACCCTGTCTCAAAAGGGGGCGGGGGGGGTCAAATTATACAATTTTCAAGAAAACTGATAAGAATAGGAGACCATCATGGTAAGTGAAGTAATGCAGACTCAAAGACAAGTACTTCAGGGTTTAGTGAATATTTGGACTCTTAAAAAAAAAAGCAGGGGAAGGGAGAGGACCACAAAAGTAGAGGTGGACTTTAGAGGGTGGGACTCGATAGGAAGGAGAGAGGAAGTGAAAGGGGAGTGGATGTCATCAGAGTGTGCTGTCATAAGAACAAAACTTAATGCGTCCAGTCAGGCTAGGGAGAGGGTCAGGGAGCACGGAGAGAGAAAGGGAAGGGAAGGGAAGGGAAGGGAAGGGAAGGGAAGGGAAGGGAAGGGAAGGGAAGGGAAGGGAGGGGAGGGGAGGGGAGGAGAGGGGAGGGGAGGGGAGGGGAGGGGAGGAAAAAGAAAGGGGAAGAGAGGGAAAGGAAAAGGAAGGGAAGGCGAGAGGAGGGAAAAGGAAGGGGAAGAGAGGGAAGGGAAAAGGAAGGGAGGGGAGGGAAGGGAGGGGAGGGGAGGGAAAAGAAAGGGGAAGAGAGGGAAAGGAAAAGGAAGGGAAGGCGAGAGGAGGGAAAAGGAAGGGGAAGAAGGGAAGGGAAAAGGAAGGGAGGGGAGGGAAGGGAAGGGAGGGGAGGGAGGGGAGAGAAAGGAGAGGAAGAGAAGGAGAAGCAAAGAGCATGTCTTGGGGAACCTACATTCTTTCCTAAAATAGAGGCACCCTATAAGTCCTGTTCCAGCCATGTGGGAGCCCTGGTGTGGACAGCTGAGCACACACTTGGTGTCAACATGAGTGTGAGTTCACACTAAGAAGGTAGCAGCACCTACAGGTCCCACCCACCACATCCTCAGCACTTACCCAGCTCATCCACAGCATTGACATCAGCATGGCTGGCAATGAGCTCTTCCACCATGCCCTCCACTGCCAGGCGAGCCGCCAGGATCAGTGCAGTAGAGCCATCTGCCATGCGAGCATCCAGGTCAGTGGAGCGGTTCCTGATGAGAATCTTAAAAAAAAAAAAAACAATTAAAAAAAAAGCCATGGCAGGACATCATGTAGGAGCAGAGGAATGCATGGCACCCGGAGAGCCCCAAACCCCACGGCCTTGGGACCCACGAGCTTCAGGTACTTCCTGACTTACAAGGGGGTGATATTTTTGCTAATGACATTGTAGATCAAAGTAACCTCATTGAAAAAATAGATTTATAGAATAGTATGTAGGAGGCTAGGGAGATGGCTCAGTGGACATGTATCTGACCTCAGATCCCAAAGCCCATGTTGAAAAAAAAAGCCAAATTTTGCCATGTGTATAACCCTCAGACTGTGTGGGAGAGGACAGGAGAATCAACAGAGCTTGCTGGCCACCAGCCTAGCTCCAGATTCAGTGATGGACTCTGTCTCAAAAAGAATAAGATAGAGAACAATAGAGCAAGATATCCAACAGCAAGCTGGGCAGTGGTAGCACACACCTTTAATCCCAATGCTTGGGAGGCAGGTGGATCTCTGTAAATTTGAGGCCAGTCTGATCTACAAAGCAAGTTCCAGAATAGCCAGGGCTACACCGAGAAAGTATCCCTCGAAAAGAAAAGAAAAGAAAAGAAGACATCCAACAGCCTCCTTTGGCTGCTGCAGCTGAACAGCAGGCATGTGTATACACAGGGACACACATGCCACACAAATAAACCACACACAAAGTAAAGCACCAACACACATGTACATATACACATCAGCACTTACAAAAAACTCAAACGTGCAAATACAAAATAACACCATAATAAAACACAGCACTTTATATGCTAAAATTAAGAAAAAAAAATCTTTGTTTTTATCTCTAAGACAAGGGTCTCACTGGGCAGCCCTGGCTGTCCTGTAACTCACTCTGTAGATTAGTGGCTGGGATTAAAACCGTGTGCCAGCACATCCAGGTAAGAACAATGGGTTTAACGACCCTAATCCACTAAAGAGCAGAGAGTAGTGGACCCCGCCCAGTTTAAAAGTACTGGAAACAAAGTGTCAGTCTACAGTTGAACAAAGGCAGCAAACACGCAAACTAGGATAGAAATGAGGGCTTGCTCTGCGGTGCAGCGTTTGTCCAGCATGTGCAGACCACGGCTCAACCCCCAGTGAGGGGACAGAGAGCTATTTATATATCAGGAAGCAGGTAGTGTAATCCCATCACTCGGGGGTGCTGAGGCACGAGGATCAAGTTCAATGCAAGCCCAAGCCATACACTAGACGGTCAAAAAAAAAAATAGTGCTGAACATCGTGTATTTCCTTGAATATTTCACTAACAAGTGAAAGAGCAGAACACTGAGGCCACAAGTAGAAAACTCTAAGCCAGAGGGTCAGGGAGATGGCGGCTCAGCAGGTAAAGGCTGGCTGCCAAGCCTGAAGACCTGCGTTCAATCCTCAGGATCTACATGGTGGAAGGAGAGAACCAATTCCTGGTTGTTGGCTTTTAATTAATTAATTAATTTTTAAAATTAATTGTGTGTGTGTGTGTGCACGCACACACACGGGGTCTGAGGAGGCCAGAAGAATGTGTCAGATCCCCTGGAGCTGGAGTCACAGGTGGTTATGAACAACCAGATGTGGATGCTGGGAACCAAACTCAGGTCTTCTGAAGAGCAGCTCTAAATGCCCTTAACCACTGAGTCACCTCTTCAGTTCCTGAGAACCAATTGTTAAAAGTTATCCACTGACCTCCATACTTTTTTAAAAGCTCTAGGTCAGGCACTACTTATTCTTGGCAAGTCCCAAATATCCCTATTTCCAAACGACAAAAACAAGCTTTGCCAGACAGACAAGGGCTCAAATCCAGGTGAATCCGATGCCCACCCAGTAGCTCTGCAGTCTGAAGAGACAAGCCTGTCTCACCTGAAAAACACCCTGGGCATCCGCCGTCACCGCTGTGTGCAGCGGGGTGCGGCCCGAATGGTCCTGGGCATTGGTGTCTGCCCCAGCATCCAGTAGCCGCTTGGCAGCATCCGCACGGGCATAGCGAGCAGCCAGATGCAGGGCGGTCTCGCCAGTGCGGTCAGTTCGTGCTCCGAGCTGGGCCCCCTGGCAGATCAGGTCTGATATGATGCTGGCTGACGCGTCATCCACCTCGTCTTCCTCGGCCGGCATCGGCTCCAGGGCTCCCCCACAGAAGGAGGCCAGCATAAGTGGGGTGAAGCCATCTGCAGGGACCGGGAGGGTGTCACTGGCATAGGGATCTTCCTGAGGGATAATGTCAGGGACTCTGTAGTAGACGCAACTCGGACACACCACACCACAAGACAGAGGTAAGTTCTCCCAACTGCAAAGCCACCCCAACAAAGATCACAAACGGGATCTCAGGAAGCAGAGCATTTATAGAACAAGGGGAGGGAGTAAGTACTACCTCTTCCCTCGTTTTCCTTTTCACGCGTTCTCCAGTAGCAAGCCCTATTTAGACCAGACAGAGACTGGTTTATCTGTATATTATAGTCCCCTAGCCACATTGATTGGCCCCAGGATGAGTACGTGATTCTAGTCTGCCCAGTCAGAACGCATTCTGATATTTTCCTGACAAGCTGTACAGCTGGAGCTAAGTAGAAAAAAATGAATCAAATGCCCAGGAACCAGGGGCTTGATGGGTAAAGGTGCCTGACACCAAACTGGACCGCCTGAATTTGATTCCTAGGACCCAGAGTGTGGTAGGAGACAACCAATGCCAGCAAGGTGTCCTCTGACCTTGTGCATGAATAACACACAAATAGATGTAATTAAAAATAAAAATAACCCCCCAACCAGGCATTGTGGCCCACACCTTAATCCCAGCACTTGGGAGTCAGAGGCAGGTGGATTTCTCTGAGTTCAGCTTGGCCTACAGAGTGAGTTCCAGGACCAGTCAGGGCTATTTCGGGAAAGAAAGAGAGAGAAGAGGAGAGAGGGAGGAAGGAAGAGACGGAGGGAGGGAGGGAGGGAGGGAGGGAGGAAGGAAGGAAGGAAGGAAGGAAGGAAGGAAGGAAGGAAGGAAGGAAGGAAGGAAATCTCAACCTCATGAAGAAAAGGTCAAGATCCAGTTAGCTTCAAAGTTGCAGCTACATACCCGTGTATGCTGTTTTACTTAACCTTGCATTGGGCCATTATCACTTACAACCTGAAGTCTGGCTTAACACCCACACCAGGCGTAGACCCCCAGACGCTCCCAGAATACAGTCCCATGTGAGATCTATCAATAGGACCACTGAGGAGCCTCTTTGGGGAAGGGTACTCACCAGGGCCACGTACGTTAACATCCATGCCATCAGCATCTGCATCACCCTGGGGCGGAGTCAAGGCCATGGCGGGGGCCACACGGATATCAGCGGCAACCAGGTGGTGCTGGGTCCACTGACGACAGTCCACAGGCTCCTCAGCCCCCATGCCTGGCTCCTCTACCTGGAGGGACACAGATCCAGGCTCTGATCTCCCATTTGGTGGTGGGAGAGGCAGTACCAGAGAGAGGGTGGGCAGTTCCACAGGTGTGGCTAATGGAGCTATATCTAAGTCTAGGGGACCATTGATAGCCTGCTGTCTCAAAAAAACAATATAAGAGCGGGAAGAGAGCTCGGCATGCCGACGTCCTTGCAGAGTAGACATGGCTCTCCACGCATGTGCTCACGCATCCCAACATGTACACACATACATAAAAATAAAGATTTAAAAAAGAAAAAGAACAAAACTTTTTTTTGAGACAGGGTTTCTCTGAAGCTTTGGAGCCTCTCCTGGAACTAGCTCTTGTAGACCAGGTTGGCCTCGAATTCACAGAGATCCTCCTGCCTCTGCCTCATGAGTGCTGGGATTAAAGGCGTGCACCACCACTGCCCAGCCAAAACATTTTTTTTAAAAAACATTTTTATTAAATTATCAGAACAAGAGATAACTTGCCACCAAGCCCAACGGCCTGAGTTTGATCCCTGGAATCCACACAGTGGACGGAAAGAAACGACTCCCACAAGTTTTCTTCCACACGCATGACATGGACACATACCCTCACAAACACACAAATTAATAAATAATAAACAAGTGTAAATTTCTTTATTTTGAGACAGAGTTTCTCTGTATAGCCCTGACTGTCCTGCAACTCATTCTGTAGACCAGGCTGACCTTGAACTCACAGAGATCTACCTGCCTCTGCCTCCCGAGTGCTGGGATTAAAGGCGTGCACCACTACCTGGCAATGTAAATTTTTTTGATTATAAAAATAAAGCTGTCACAGTGGCACAACCTATAATCTAGCACTCATGAAGCGGAGGCAGGAGGATAAATAGTTTGCAGCCAGTCTGGTCTACATGTTAAGACTCAAAAGAATACAGAATGTTAGTTATACCCTTAATGCTACCAGCACTTGGGAGGCCAAGGCAGGTGGATCTCTTGAGTTTGAGCCCGGCCTGCTATCCTAGATCCTAGTCGGTTCTAGGTTGAGTGGCTCAACAGGTAAGCACATTTGCTGCCAAGCCTGATGACCTGATTTGAAGCCAGGGGACCCACAGGATTAGAAAAATGGTTCTTCAAAGCTGTCCTCTAATCTCCATACAACACTGTGTTACATGTACCCGCACATACACGAAATAAATAAAAACATAATGTTTTAAAACGGTGTTTTAAGGTCTGGAGAGATGGCTCAGTGGTTAAGAGCATTGCCTGCTCTTCCAAAGGTCCTGAGTTCAATTCCCAGCAACCACATGGTGGCTCACAACCATCTGTAATGAGGTCCAGTGCCCTCTTCTGGCTTGCAGACATACATGCAAACAGAATATTGTATACATAATAAATAAATAAATAAATTTTTTTAAAGGTGTTTTAAGTTATGTGCATGGGTGCTGTGCCTGTATGTCTTTGGTGCCCATGGAATCTTCTGGATCCCATCTTCCGGAACTAGGTTACAGACATGTGTAAGCCACATGTGGGTGCTGGGAACCAAACACAGGTCCTCTGGAAGGGCAGCCAGCACTTACTTGCTGAGCCGTCTCTCCAGCCTCCAATACTTCGTTTGTTTGTTTTATATATTTTTATTTAACCAGCTCTCCATCTCTACATCCACTCCTCCATTTCTATTCAGAGAAGGGCAAGCCTCCCAACCAAACACAGCATGTCAAGTTTAAGGATGGACGAGGCAAACCAGTATGAAGAAAAGGGTCCCAAAAGCCGGCGTAAGAGTCAGAGACCCCCACTTCCACTGGCAGGAGTCCCACAGGAAGACTAAGCTACACAACTGTAACGCATACGCAGAGAGCCTAGGTCAGTGCCAGGCTCCCTGACTGTCAGTTCAGTCTCTGTGAGCCCAGGTTAGTTGATTCTATGGGTTCTCTTGTGATGTTCTTGACCACTCTGGCTTCTACAATCCTTCCTCCCCCTCTTCTTCAGGATTCCCTGAGGTCGGCCTAATGTTCCACCCTCCAATTTTTAAAAATAAATATAAATAAATATTTGGAATTTTAAAAAATTAGATGCAGTCCTCATACTCTGGGAACTACAGATCCCTCATAAAAGAGATGTGGAGGCTGGATGCTTGTGACACATGCCTGTAAACCCAGCCACTGAGGCAGGAAGATTTTCTTTATACATTATCCAGGCCTCAGGTACTGTGTGCGTGTGTGTGTGTGTGTGTGTGTGTGTGTGTGCCCAGCCATGAGTATGGAAGCCAAAGAACCCCCAGGTGTCATTGCCCAGGCACTGTCCACCCTTTTTACGAGACAGGTTCTCACTGACCAGGATCTTGCTAAGTGGGCCAGGCTAGCTAACCAGCCAGGAGTTTGCTGTCTCGGCCTCCCTAGAACACTTGGGATTACAAATGTTCTACATGACACCTGGGTTGTTGGTTTGTGTTTTGTTTGTTTCTGTTTCCTGTGTGGGTTCTGGGAAACAAGCTCAGGAACTCAGCACTTTATCGACTGAAGCGTCTGAAAATGGAGAGAGCAGACCAATGGGGATGGTTCTTAGAGATGAATGGAACCCAAGAGCAGCCTGGGGACGCTTTCAGACTGGACATGGCGGCCAAAGAACAGAAAAAACAGTTACTCTGTGAGCCGGGTGCTCCCTCTAAGACAGTGGTTCTCAACCTTCCTAAGGCTGCGACCCTTTAACACGGTTCCTCATGCCGTGGTGACCGCCTCCCCTCCCCCTCCCCCCACCGCTGCAAGCATAAAACTATTCCATTGCTACTTCACAACTGTGATTTTGCTACTATTATGAATTTTAATATAAATATCTAATATGCAGGATATATGAAATGTGACCTCTGTGAAAGAGTTGTTTGACCTCCACAAGGGGGTCACAACCCACAGACTGAAAAAAATCACTATTATAGGGTGACCCTAGGAACAGGAACCTGCATGAGGAAGAACCAGATGGAGAAGGGGAACTCCCATCCACACAGGTAACCTGTAGCAAATCTCCTTCCCTCCTAACAAGGCAACAGAGCCTCACTAAGAAGAAAATGAGGTCACACAGAGGTGGCAATTGTCTGGAGCTGTGGCAATGGAGACAATGGAGACTCCCCTAGGCCTCCCAGCTGACCAGGGCATCCCGACCTGTGATCCTGATGGGGAAAGAGTAAGAGAAGTAGGCAATACCTTCAGTCTCTTGGCCTCTGGGCACTCTGAGTCCATCCAGTCTGTGGCCACCTCTCCCATCAGACTCTCGCCTTTGGCCATGTTCCTTGGGGAAAACAGGAAGAAAAAGACATGAGAAAGTGCACTAGAGACATCTGATCCAGAAGGAGGATTTAGGGTTCAACTCAAGCAGAGGTCACAGAGGAGGTTATGGGTCAGGAATTGAGGAAGGGTCTTGGGTTGTTGACACAGGTTCCAATGAGGGATGGAAGGGCAGAGATGAAGTTACAAGAATCGTGTCAGGTTGATGAAGTTACAAGAATCATGTCAGGTTGCAATCAAATTTTTTCTCATTTATGTGTGCCTGTGTGTGTGCACACGAGTGTTTTGGACACATGGGTGTGGATGTAAGTGTGCAATTATGAACCTGATAAATAGGAATCATCTTTAATCTCTCTTCAGTCTTGGTCATTGAAACAGGGTCTCTCAATCAAACTAAGAGCTCACTGATAAGACAATTTCATTCGTCAGCTGGCTCTAGGAATCAGGACTTCATCTTCCAAGGCAGGCTGCCATGTTATGGAATATTACTTTAACTATGTAAAGGTGTTACATTTGTGTATGCTGCATTTATTTAATTGTGTAAAGGTGTGTTGCTGTTTCACCTTGCCTGCCTGAGACACCTGATTGGCCTTATAAAAAGCTGAACAGCCAATAGCTAGGCAGCAGAGGGATAAGCAGGGCTGGTGTGCAGAGAGAATAAGTAAGAGGGGAGAAAAGAAGAGAAAATGAGGAAGAAAGAAAAGGAGATGCCCGAGGCCAGAAGCCAGGAAGCTGCCAGCCAACCAGACATGGAGGAAGCAGTGAAAGTAGAACATACAAAATGAAAGAAAGGTAAAAAGCCCTGAGGCAAAATGTAAATAAAGAGAAAAAGATTAGAAGAACAGCTAAGATAAGGCCGAGCATTCATAACTAATAACAAGTCTTGTGTCATGATTTGTCATGGCTACGCTGCCATGCCCACCAAGCATTTAGGGAATTGATAACATTTATATGGGCTCTAGGGTTCCAGTTGGCATGGCTGCTCAGCAATCACTTAAAGTACTGAGCCATCCCTCAAGCCCCAGGTAGCCAGAATCTTAACGTGGAACGGAGAGAGATGAGCAAACTGTAAAAGACGATGTCAACGCTCACGAAGAGGAGGTGCTCTCATGACAAATAGATGGGTAGCCAAGACTGGAAATGTCACGACGAGGAGTCCTGGAATCCTAGGGGAAGGTTAAAATCAGAAGATGGTTGTCAAGTAGGAGGCTCGGAATTGAGGATGATCACAGGGAAATGAACACTGGGATTGGGTGGAAATGAGGGTCTGAGGTGAGATCAAAGGCAGGTGGGTTGAAGCCAGAGGTGAGGCAGGGACCATCAAGAATACAGTCCTCCTGGTCAGGGACAGGTCAGGATGACGACAAAGATGAGGCCAGCAGTCACGCGGGAATGAATCAGAATGATGTCTGGGAGGCCAACTCAGGATGGGGCCCGGGAAGGATATGAGTCAGAAAATGGAGAGAAATAGAAGATAAGGTCAAACGTCAGGGATCAGAGGCAATCCCCAGGGATCATGGAGTCTTTGGTCAAGAGGATGAACATTGAAGCTCCAGATGGAGTCTGAAGTTAAAACCAGGTCGGGGGTCAAAGTTGGAGTATGACCAAGGTGGGGATGGTCCAGAACTTCCAGGGGTCCCATAGTTAGGGATGGAGAGCAGACAAGGTCCTCACTTCATGCCCAGTGCATCTTGTCCCACAGGCTCCCTCCGGCCCTTATGGCCAGCTGCTATGTCCTTGTGTAGTGCAAAGCCCTCGGGGAACCAGAGAGTGCTGTGCTCGCGCTTGCGCCTGGCCACCATGACACCCAGGACGAAGATGACCAGCAGAAAGACGGCACCTGCTACCAGCAGAGGCAGCAATGGCACACTCTGCTCTGGAGGCTCCAGCGGCTCTCCTGTAAGAAGGAAGCAGTGGATGAGCCCTCGGTCAAATAGCAGAGCAGGAACAACCAGGTGGGGTTTCAATCCCGGGCGATAGATATGAAGCAACGCCTTAGCCATGGAGGAACTAGAGGTCCAACCGTGAGGGGCTCTTACTCATGGGGCTGGTTTAGCTATGGGCCAAGGCTCTAGTCATCAGGTTGAGCTTCAACCAGAAGATGGGACTTTCCTCACGAGACCTCGGTCACACTCTAGGACAGTACCACTCCTGGGGTCACATGCTCTGATATCCCTCGCTTCTTCCCACCTCACCTCGAACGTCCCGCAGTGGGTATGGGAAATCAAGTCGCTCTACTGCTGACAAGGCTCCCAGGTAATCAGCAGCGCTCTGGGCATCGGGGAAGCAGTGGTCATTCTCAGGTGACTGCAGGCAGAGCCGATTGTCAATCTCCAGCATCACTACAGAGCTGCGGGAACAGAGCAACAGGACCCAAAGGCTCAACATCTGTCTGTAGCATCCTAGACACCAAACCTCAGAAAGCCACCTCCATCTCCACACCACCCGCCGAACTCTCAGCTGGTATCCAACCCCACCGTCTCTCCCAACGGGTCTTGTTGACCACCAGGGTCCCAAAGCTGTGAATCCAATAAGGTCTTCGTTCACCCTACTAGAGACCAGGATGTAGCCCTTTGCTGGGACATTGCACCCATATGTCAGCTCCTCTAAAAGCTTGCTTTTCTCCTTTGTTTCTTGCGGTGCTGGAAAAGAACTCAGAGCCTTGAATGTGCAAGTCAGGTACTCCACCACTGAGCCACCGGCTCTAATACCCATCAACCCTTAGGTCTCAATGCACCCTGATTCCTTCTTCATTTCCTTCTCGCCTGCTTCCCTGAGTCTCCCGTCTTTCCCTCCAATGATCTTCCATACCCAGTTGTCTTGTCTTCAGCCCTCATGCATCTCCTGGGGTTTCTCCCCTACCTCAGGAACCCTAAGAATAGCAAGCTCCAACACAGCCCCTGCTTTTCACCCTGTGTCCTCATCACTGAGCCACTTTAGCCAAGAGAGAGCACATGCACCACGTCACCCATCTCCTCCACTCTGGCTGCATCCAATCAGAACATGCAAACTACAGCATCTCTGAAATCCAACCCTCCTTTCGGGGTCAACCCAAACCTCAGACCCTGTTCCACCCTCAGCAAATGCCCCTCTCACTTCCAATTCCCCCTGCCTGGTCACCAGAGGCTAGTTCTGCAACTTTCACGAGATGGAGGAGGCATAGAGAGAGTATGTATATCAGAGATACAGTATATGTCTATAATCCTAGTACTTTCGAGGGCTGAGATGGGCCGACCATGAGTTCAAAGCCAACCTACATGGAAGTTTACAGGCCAGAGCCTATAAAACACAAAACAAAACAAACAAAAATAAGGGGGGGGGGAAGCCTGCAAAACAGCTCAGCAGGCAAGGTGCTTACCATGCAAGCCTGACAACCTGGTTTGAAGCACTAAGCGCTCACATAAAGATGCAGAGAGAACTGAGTCCACAAAATGGTCCTCTAACTCCACATGCATGCAGTGGCTTGAGTGTCATGGCTCTTGGGAACACACACACATCATACACACGATAATGAATACTTTTTAATTGAAGTTATTTTTTAAAAGTCCACACATGCCTTTAACTGCTCTAGAAACAACCTGTCTCTCCTGGAGGCAGTAGCACCATATCCCCAGTGCCATTTTGAACGGCCACCCCTACACCTCCACTAGGTAGCCTCCCCCCAAGACACACACACACATCTGAAGGCATTTCTCATTGTCACCACTAGGAGGTGTTGTCATCTGCATTTGAAGGGTAAAACCCTAGCACTGCAGCTAGGCTCCCTGTGGTGTGCACAGGATAAACATGACCCACAACAACAACAACAAAAAACCTCACAGACACTTAAAAACCCAGGCTGGAGAGATGGCTCAGAAGTTAAGAGCACTGGCTGCTCTTCCAGAGATCCTGAGTTCAATTCCCAGTAACCACATGAAGGCTCACAACTATATATGAGATCTGGTGCCCTCTTCTGGTGTGCACGCATACCCGGAGGCAGAATACGTAATAGACAAATAAATCTTTAAAAGTAAAGAAAAGAAAAACCTGTAGAAGATGCATAGCAAGGAACGCTCTCAGTTAAGAAGGGTGAAACGCAAGGTCTGGATCATCAGTGCCCTGCCCACTGTACCCAGACTTGGGCTATAGTCACTCACCCGATCACCTCGGGACCCAGTTCGCGTCGGACACGGGAGTCGGAGACAGGGCTTGGCCGGTGATAGGGGAAGACCATGGCCTGGCCACGAGCATCCAGGCGGAAGCGCAAAGAGGTGCGCAGAATAGCGCTAAGTCGCTGCAGGAAGTCAGCGCTGGAACGCAACAACTCTTCAGGGGGCAGAAGAACCGTGAGGACCAGAACCCCTCGGGCCAGAAGGGCCGGGACCTCGCTGGCACAGTCCAGTCCATCCCAGCCACACTCCTCAGTATTGCAGCCCTGGTCACAGCGGCCATCTGCAAAGTGGTCAGCGCAGTACTTCTCATAAACCGGGCTGGAGGCAGAGAACACACCATCAGAGATTCCCTCAGACACCTAAATGCACACATAGCAAAGAGTACTACTGCACCTTGCACAGGGGACTCGAATGACCTTCCATATGTCAGACTTTCTGTAAATGCAGCTGCATATTTTCTTAACTATTATATATGCAATGAATTATCTTTCAAAACATTGTTTTAAGATAAGACCTCACGTATCTCAGGCTGGCCTCACACTCCCTATGTTAGCCAGGCATGCTGGCACACACCTCTAATCCCAGTACTCCAGGCGGAGGCAGGGGTGTTCCAGGGCCAGCCAGGGTTACATAGCCAATTCCAGGCCAGGCAGGGCTACATAATAAAATCCTAACCCTATTAAATAAAAAAAGAAAGAAAGAAAGAAAAAACTATGTAGCTGAGGGTGATCATGAACTGTCCTGCCTCCAACAACTGAGTGCTGGGATTACAAGCATGCATCTCCGCTCACAGGTTAGCTGGTGCTTGAGACAAAACCCAGGACTCTGTGCATGTTAGGCAAGCATCCCACCAACTGAGCTACACCCCCAGCCTTCTATACATAATTTATGTAAGGCACCTCAGGAATAATGTCCAAGCTTAAACACAAAAGAAAAAACACATAGCCCAAAAGTAACTATATGTCTCTAGTGTGCCTGAGTTTGGGGGTTGTTTTATTTCCTGGGGATGGAACCAAGGGCCCCATGCCATCTAGGCAGCGCTCTGCCACTGAACTACATCCCAACCTGAATTTTGGCTGCAATTTATCAATAAGGTAAAAGATGGAATTTTCCACTGTGGCATCACTCCACACAGTTCGGGGTTCCGGGTTTGGGATCAGGGATGTTCAACCAGTATCAATGCATTAACTATTAATTGAGCACCTGCTACATGCTGCCATAGATACCCAGATCCCACCCTGATGGAGGAGGTCATTGGTTAAATAAAAAGAAACTGCTTGGCTCTCATTGGTTAGGAGATAGGTGGGAGGAGTAAACAGAACAGAACACTGGGAGGAAGAGGAAGTGAGCTCAGACTCGACAGCTCTCCTCTCGGGAGCAGACGCCTCAGCAGAGACGCCATGCCCCGCTCCCAGGCAGACACACGCGATGAAGCTCTGACCTAGAATCTTCCCGGTAAGACCGGTGCTCACAGATTATTAGAGATGGGTTGATTGGGATATCAGAATTAGCCAGTAAGGGCTAGAGCTAAGGGCCAATCAGTGATTAAAAGAATACAGTGTCTGTGTAATTATTTCGGGGCATAAGCTAGCCGAGCAGGCAGCCGGGTGGTGGGGACACAGCCCCGCCGCCCATATTACTACACCACCCACAATTCCTTGCCCCAGAAAAACTGGCATCCCGGTGGGTGGAGAGAGATGTCATAGGAGACAGGTGAGGAGAATATACAACATTCTAATTAGATGACAATAAATGGTTAATATAAATGTATATGTGGCAGTGTTGGAATTAAATACTAGGAAGCATGGGACGTGCTGGAGGTAGGAGTAGTTCACAATGTAGATAACACCATCTAAGCAGAGGCTTGAAGGAGGTGGGAGGAACTGCTTCAGGGAAGAACAATTCAGCCAGTAGGAGTAAGCAGAGCGTCCTCACTGAAGAGCAAGCATGGGATATCCGAGGCAGTCGGGGTGACTGAAGGGCTTGGGAAGGTTGGAATGGAAGATAATGAGGAGATGAAGGCAGGAGGGGGCTCCAGACAAATGGGGGGGCACAGGAATAGATGCAGAGATGTAGAATGTATGGATGGAGAGGGACAAGCGAGGAGATGGAAGGCACACGGAGGGAGACGGGGGATCCACGGGACAGGAGGATGGCCATTAGAGGCATATGAATTTAGCAGGGCACAAAGACGGGCAGACAGATGGATGGACAAGACAAAGTACAGACAGCTGGGTGTACAGACAGCCTCAGGGCTCACAAGGTGGAAGGAGAGGGCAGATCCCTGCGAGTGGGTTCTCTGACCACCACATGCACACATGCTAAATAAGTAAGTGTAATGTTTTGGTTTGGGCAAGCTCTCATCATGGTCAGCCTGAAACTCACCACATAGACCAACCCGGCTGAATTTATATAGAGACCTGCCTGCCTCTGCTACGCAGGTCCTGGGATTAAAAGTATGAGCTTAATTTTTTAAATTTTAGAAAGACAGATGGAATGTGTGACTTCAGGCAGACAGAAACAAACGGGCGAGATGTGTAGAGGGAAATACAAATGGTCAAAGATGAGGCACATAGGTGAATGGAACCCCAGACGGTGGCAGCTGTGAAAAACGAAGAAGCAGCTCCATCAGACAGTCCAAAAACGGACTTCCAGGAAAACTGGGTCAGATGTGACTCACTGACAGACAGTGCAGCAATTCAGATGGGCAGGGGACAGAGTCGTGAGCTCACTTGCAGGTGCGTTCGCGGCCACCAGCGTAGCAGTCAAAGTTGTCATAGAGGCAGGCTGGGGAGCTGCAGGCTGGGTCACACCGGCTGTTGTTGAAGAGACGCCAGCACTGCAGTGCCTCGCACTGCCGCCAGGGGTCGTCCACGTTCAGCGAGCAGTCGCCGCCGTCCCAGCCGCAGCCCGGGGTGTTGCACTCGCGATCGCAATTCTGGTCCCCTCTCTTGGCCTGGCAGGCGGCTCTCGGGCACCGTGGCTCCTCGGGGATTTCAGGGGCTGTAGATGGGGTCTCGCAACGCGGGCCAGTCCAGCCCGGAGCGCATACACAGCGGAAGAAAGGGACGATCTGCAGAGGCAGGCATGAACCCCCATGCAGACAAGTGGAAGCTGTGCAGCTGGCGTTAGTAGCGCCTGAGGGCGACGCTCTAGAGACCCGGCAGAAGGGACCGGACAGCCCAGGAGGACAAGCACAGCGTGGCCCACGGGCAGTCTGCTGGCATGGGATACCCATCGGACACTGCAGCTCTCGGCAGGAGCGTGCTATCCTCTCGCAACGCAGACCCCAGAATGGCTATTGATGGGATGAGGGAATCAAAAGGGAAAAAATGATAATGAGAAGAAAAGAACAGGAAGGTGGAAAAGAAAGAGTGAAGGTCAAGATTTGAGAAACGATAACCCTTCCTCCCTCTCCCAACCTCTCCAAGTTCAGCGACCTCCCCTTTTCTCTAAGGACCTCAGGACCCCCAGAAAGCCACAGGAAGGACCCCCAGTAAGCCACAACTTCACTAAGTTACTCTCCAAACCATAATTCAGCATCTCTCAGAATCCCTTTGCCTTCCACTTTTCCCTTATAGACAATACCCTTCCCTGAGGCCACACCCCCTTCTCCTTCCCCAAGAGCCTCCACCCCGGCCACTCACACCTACCTGGACACAGTGACAGGTGAAGGTCAGCCCACCTACAGGGCCTGAGCTGGGATGGCACTGGCCTCCATGCTGACACGGTTGGGACTCACAAGGGGACAGGGCAGTCTGACAGCGAGGCCCTGTGAAGCCAGGATGGCAGAGGCAGCGGAAGTGCCCACCTGGATCTTGTAGGCAGTCGCGGGTGTGAGCTGCATGGCAGGCACCTGGGCGACACTCATTGATGTCTGCCTCACAGTGCAAACCCGTGTATCCGGGGGGACAGTTACAGCGGAAGCCACCCACCAGGTCCACACAGGTACCGTTGTGTAGGCACCGGAGTCCTGAATCCAAGGATGGGCCTGGGCCACAGTCATCCTCATCGATCTCACAGAGAACTCCTAGGGGATGGGAGAGTGGTCAGTGGAGTGTGGAGACAGCCTCTTAGCCTGTCCCCAGCTCTGGCCTTGACATACCAAGTGTGCCAGGGGGACAGGAACAGAGATAGCGGGCCACGAGATCAATACAGGAGCCTCCATGCTGGCAGGGCTGGGAGGCACACTCATCCACATCGTCCTCACAATTGTCACCAGAATAGCCAGCAGGACACTGTAGTGGGGCAAGAAAGGAAGTCGCTCAGATCTAGGGGACACAGACATGCCTAGGAATACCTGTGAACACAAGGAATCCCAGCACAAAAGGACACATGGAGACATCCAATATACAGCCAATAGAGAGGGCAGACATACCCAGTACAAGGAAACACACTGTTTGTTTTTTTGGTTTTTCTTTTTTTGTCAACTTGAACCAAACTTAGACACGTCTGGGAAGAGGGAATCTCACTTGAGAAACTGCCTCCTTCAGATTGGCCTGCAGCATGACTGTCTAGGTATTTTCTTGACTGCTTGATGTGGAAGGACCCAGCCCACTCGGGGTGATCCCATCCCCGGGGGCTTGAGCTATATATGAAAGGCGGCTGAGCAATTCAAAGGAAGCAAGCCAGTAAGCGATGTCCCTCTGTGGTCTCTGCTCCCATTTCGCCCTGCAGTTTTCCGCCTTGGGCTCCTTCCCTGGCTTCCCTCAATGACGGACTGTAATCTGTGAGCAAACCCTTTCCTCCCTCAAGTTGCTTTTGGTCAGAGTGAGATTGTGAAGGCCACCAGGACACTCAGCATATGGGGACATATGTTCATGAAAACACAGGGAAAACACCCATCTAGACACAAACACTGACAGAGCAACTCATGCCCACAGAAACACAGAACTGAAGACAGAAACTCACACAAACGTGCCCAGATCCATTCACAAAGACATGAGGGTTGGGAGCTGAAGAAATGGCTCAGTGAGAGCACTTGCTGCACAAGCATGAAGATTTGAGTTCAAATCCCCAGCACCCACTCAAAGAGCAAGGCATGGTCTTCTGTGTCTGTAACCCAGGTGCCAGGGTAGAGACAGAAGGAACACTGGGGCACTGCTACCAGCCTAACTTCAGGTTCTGTGAGAGGACCTCAAAGGAATAAAGCAGAGTAACAGAGGAAGATGGCTGTTGTCTTCCTCTGGTTTCTGAGCACAGTACTGTGTACACCCAGTGCACACACACAGACACAGACACATACCCACAGGAGAGATAAAGACTGCTAGGTCTGGCTGCGCACGCCTCTAATCCCAGCACTCAGGAGGCAGAGGCAGGAGGATCTCTGTGAGCTCAAGGCCAGCCTGGTCTACAAGAGCTAGTGCCAGGACAGGCTCCAAAGCTACAGAGAAACCTTGCCTCAAAAAAGAAAACCAAAAAACAAAAACATACAAACCAGACATGCAGACTAGGGATGAAGCTCAGTGGTAGAGTTCTCACCTCCACGCATGAAGCATTCCTGTTCCCCCACCAGGCAAAAGAAACACACCATGCATGATTAGCTTCTCTTCCCTCTCCCTGGGATGCATACTTACCTCACACACATAGCCCCCCATGTAACCACGGCAGGTGCCCCCATGGTGGCAGGGCTGGGCTGTGCAGGGGTCCACTTCCTGTTCACAGTGACTGCCGGTGCGGCCCTCTGGACACATACAGTAGTAAGAGTGGTCCTTGTCTACACACTGCCCACCTGCCTGACACAGCTTCTCCAACCGTACCCCTGAGGAGCAGACGGTGATGTCAGGTGTGAGGCAGTCATGCACCCTTCGCTCTTCCGGCCCACATCACACACACAGCATCCCAGCTGTCTCCCCACCCTGGCCAACTATACCACAGTCACACACCTCATTAGATCCACATGCTATGTGGCCCCATCGTTCGACTAATACTAGCAAGAGATATGCACCATCCTTCAGCCCCACACACCCGACACATGCTGCCCCTCACCCATCTGGGCTGCAGCCTCTTTGCAGGGTAGACTTTTTATGTCACACAGGCGGCCACTCCACCCAAGGGGACAAATGCAGTAGGCCCCAGCCTGGACACAGCGACCCCCATTCTGACAGGGTGACTGGCTGCACCAGTCCACCAGGTTCTGCAAAAGAAGCCCTCAAGGTCAGTGCTGGGAGAGACCCTAGAGACAAGGTGGGCTTCTCCCTTCAAGACGCCCCACAGGCACCACCTGGTTTCTGGACTCTTCCCCAAGGACCTTAGCCACCACCCACCTGACACAGATTCCCAGTGAAGCCCTCCCGGCAGGTGCACTGAAACCCTGGGTGGGTAGGATTGCAGACGCCCCCATGCAGACAGGGCCGGGAGAGGCAGGGGTCGGTCTCATATTGGCAGTGGGTGCCCGTGTAGCCAGGGCGGCACAGACAACTGAAGGAGTTAACGTCATCCACGCAGGTTCCTCCATTGAAGCAGGAACTGGAGAATAAGACAAGGGGGTCAAGCTCCACCACCTTGAAGGCCACCCGTCCCAGTCTGGGCCTTGCAAGGACTGGAGTCTGACTTCCATCCAGCCTTGCCTTTTCCTCAGACAGATGCCAGGTCAGGAAGCCCTCCCTGGTCCCCATTCTGCCACAGGCCCCACCCACCTGGGGCTGCAGTCCGGCAGGTCATTCTCACAGTAGAAGCCTCCATAGCCAGGTGGACAGGTACAGGTGAAGGAGGCCACGTGATCAGTACAGGTGCCAGGGCCACAGGGGTTGCTCAGACACTCGTCCACATCCCGAGCACAGCTAGGACCAGCAAAGCCAGTGAGGCAAGAGCAGGTAAAGGAGCCCACGCCGTCCTGGCAGGAACCACCATTGAGGCAAGGGTCTGCAGTGAGCAGGAAGGATGTCTGGTCATTCCCTATGCCCACATCAGCCCGCCCTGACCCAACTACACTTCACACAGGGGAAAACTCAAGAAGAAGCCAGATTCAACCCGGAGGATTTTTTAAAATCTCATTTGGAGGAGGAGGAGATGGGGAGGAAGAATTAAGATGGGAAGAGAAGAGGAAGGGAGAGGAAACTGTGTTTGGGCTGGGAAAAAATGTATTAATTAATAAAAGTAAAATTTAAAAAATCCCCTGTGAGTTATAAAGCTGGCCCTAGCTATCCTGAAATTCAGAATCTGTTATGGAATATTCCTGTACACTGTGTGAAGATGTGTCACTGTGACTGGTTTAATAAAGAGCCAAACGGCCATTAGCTAGGCAGGAAGAGGTTAGGCGGGACTCCTGGGGACAGAGAACTCTGGGAAGAAGAAAGGTGAGGTCACCAGCCAGACACAGAGAAAGCAGGATGGGCAAAACAGAGTAAAGGTAACCTAGCTGCGTAAAAGGATACAGACTAAAAGATATGGATTAATTTAAGTTGTAAGAACTAGCTAGAAGTAAGCCTAAGCTAAAGTCAATCTTTCATAATTAATAATGTCTCCATGTCGTTTTGTTGTTTGTTTGTTTTTTCTGTAAACTGGCAGCCCAAAGAAAAATCTGCCTACAAGAATCCGCAGGTTCAACCAGCAGAGGAAAGGGTGAAAATCAGAGATCACACAAATGCTGCACATAAAAACTTAAAAACTTTCCTCTCATTATCCCCTAAGCAACAGAGCATAGGAAACACACGCATAGCATCTGCACTGTGCTTAGTGCTTAGACTATCCGGAGAGTCCAAGAAGGTGGTGCAGCAAGTAAAGGTGCCTGCCACACATGACTGACTGCCTGAGTCCAATGCCCGGGACCCACGCGGTAGGAGATAACCAACCCCTAGCTGTCCTGTGGCCTCCACACATACATGAACACACACACGCCATACACACAATAATAAAATTTAAATTAAAAATTAAGTCTAAATTGGTAAGATGGCTCAGCATGGGCAAGGCACCTGTCACCAAGCCCGATATGCTAAATCAGAGCCCCAGGTCCCTTAAGGTGGAAGAACAGAATCCCCAAAAACTGTCCTCTGACCTCTACATGTAGCCCATATATACCCACACACATGCACACAATAATAAGAAAATGTAAAAACATTTCAATAAGGGGGCTGGAGAGATGGCTCAGAGGTTAAGAGCATTGCCTGCTCTTCCAAAGGTCCTGAGTTCAATTCCCGGCAACCACATGGTGGCTCACAACCATCTGTAATGAGGTCTGGTGCCCTCTTCTGGCTTGCAGACATACACACAGACAGAATATTGTATACATAATAAATAAATAAATATTTTAAAAAAAGCATTTCAATAAAAAGTAAGATATCTATAGATGACTGAAAGTCTTTGGTATGTAGGTTATTTGCAAACATTAAGCCATTTTAAAATAAGGGGCTGGAGTACCCATAGAGTCTGGTATCCCTGGAAGCTCTGGGGCCAATCTCACAGTACCAAAGAACACATGAACTTCTAATGCCTGCTCAGATTCGTGAGCTCAGTGCAGACTTGTGTGAACAGTGCAGCCACGACCAGCCATGAGGCTAACGGGCCCTTGGTATTGCTGCCAGTTCAAATTTAAAAAGCAGTAAAATACATTTAGCAGATTCAAATTTTCAGACTTATATATGGAAATTAAGATATTTTTCTTTTTTGTTTGTTTTTTGTTTTGTTTTGTTTTGTTTTTTGGTTTCGCTGTGTAGCTCTGGCTGTCCTGGAACTCACTCTGTAGACCAGGGCTGGCCTCAAACTCACAGAGATCTGCCTGCCTCTGTCTCACAAGTGCTGGGATTAAAGGCATGTGCCAGTCACCACTGCCCAAAAATATTTTCTATATTGGCTTAAGTAAAACATTTTTTAAACTTTTTATAACATTTTTGTAATTTTTTATTATTACTTTGTGTGTGTGCATGTGTGTGTGCACGTGTGTGTACACACGGTATTTGTGTAGAGAGCCGAGGACACCTTGTGGGATTGAACTCAGGTCATCAGGCTTAGCAGCAAGCCCCTTTACCCGCAGAGCCATCTCACCAGTCCACTGTTTATTCAGCAGTGCTACAGGTGGAACTAAGGATACAGCAACACAGTGCCAGGCACACAATATGGTTTGATGGGTGGGTTCCCTGGGGAAGCACCCCATGGCTCCCTGCACTTACTGGGGTCACAGTCGTCAATGTCCTGATCACAGAAAGGGCCAGTGTATCCCCCATGGCAGATACACCTGAAGCTCCCAGGCAGGTTGGTGCAGGTACCATGGGGGCCGCAGGGGGAGGCACCAGCACACTCGTCCACATCCTGCTGGCACCGTGAGCCTGGAGGTGAGAGGGGAAGTAATTAGGTAAGAGAGGTAAAGTGGGGTGTGAGGGGGGCCTGTAGCTCAAGAACCCGCAGGCTGAGGCAGGAAATGGCCATCAAACCTCAGGCATTACAGCATTCTCAGCCCCAGATGGCTCCCTCTTATCCTGAGCTGTGAATGTCTAGATCCAGCTCTTTTCCCAGAAGGAAGGACCTTCAAAGGCAGAACAGGGGTGGGTCCCATTTGGCTTCCCAAAGAAGCAGGAAAAGAAGGAAGAGGGAAAGGAGGAGGAAGAAAAAAGGAGGTAGAAAGGGAGGAAGAGAGAAAAGAGAGGAAGAGGGACACTGGTGTACCTTGCCAGCCTGGGGGACAGGAACAGACAGTCAGCTGGCCGGAGTCAGACTCACAGTGGCCTCCATGCTCACAGAGGCTTGAAGTACAGGGGGACAGCACCTCACACTGACGGCCTGTAGAGAACCAGCAGGATTTAGACAGTCTTGAAAGACACACTGCTCCCGTCCCCCCAGCCATGGAGTCCCACCCTGATATCCAGAAAAGACCAAAAAAGAAAGAGAGAGAGAGAGAGAGAGAGAGAGAGAGAGAGAGAGAGAGAGAGAGAGAGAGAGAGAGGAGAAGGAAAGGAAAGGAAAGGAAAGGAAAGGAAAGGAAAGGAAAGGAAAGGAAAGGAAAGGAAAGGAAAGGAAAGGAAAATGCAGAGGGGTTGGAAAGATGGTTCAGTATTTAAGAGCACCTCATGCCCAATCATAAGGATCAGAGCTCAGACCCCAGCATCTATATAACAAATTGTAACCCCAGTTGCAAGTCAGAAGGAAACAGGGGGATCAACGGGGACTCATTGGCTTCCAGCCTATCCAAGAAAGTACAAACCCCAGGTTCAGGGAGAGACCCTGCCTCAAAGGAAGAGATAGAGTGGCAGAAGAGGACACCTACCCCTCTTCCGGATCTAGCCCACACACACAGGCATGAGCACACAGAGACACACGTGGGGGGGGGGGGGAGAAGGGAGCGCGGAGGACAAAGATTTAAAAAGAGTAGAAAGGAAACATGAGAAACAAGGGTATCAGGGATTCTGAGGAGGAAGGTGGGGACACACACCCTGAAATCCAGGGGGACAGGTACAGTGGAAGCCTCTTCCATCACTGGTACAGGTGCCGCCAGCCTGGCAGGGCTGGGACTCACAGGCATCTGGAGCCAGGCTCTGGCTGCAGCGGGGGCCACTCCAACCAGGCTCACACACACAGCGGAACCTGGTGGGGGAGGCAGTCAGGGGTGGCAGGTGACCAGAGAGACAGCAGAAGAGGGGTCCAGTGTTGGGGAGGGGCCTCACCCGCCAGATGCATCGTGGCAGACTCCGTGACTGCAGGGCTTGTGTGCACAGGGATGATTCGCAGGCAGGCAGAGAGGAGGCAGGGAGCCAGGTGGGCAGAGGCAACGGAAGCCGTTTTCCCCGTCCACACAGGAGCCACCCTCTCCACAGGGGCTGGATGCACACTCGTTAATCTCCACATTGCAGAGGGGCCCTGGGAAGCATACATGCAACTTCATCCCAGAGCCAAGACAGTGGTGCTGACTGAGGGAGAGGAAACACTTTGTTCTGTATCACACAGCAGCATCTCCATGTGGGGCCCACATTCTGATAACAGGGTGAGAACCTCAAACCAATGAGTGAGCAAGCTCAGGATGCCACGAAGTAGGTGCGCTCTCTCTCTCTCTCTCTCTCTCTCTCTCTCTCTCTCTCTCTCTCTCTCTCTCTCTTTCTCTTTCTGCCAGCCTCCCTTCCTCCTCTGTCTCTCCATCATCTCTCCTTTCTTTTCCTGCTTTTTAAAAAGTTTATTTATTATTTATTTATTTCATGTGAGTGTTTATATGTACATTAGTGCACCGTAGTGTGCGCCCAGTGCCCATGAAAGTCAGCAGAGGGCATTAGATTCCCAGAACTGGAGCAACAAGCAGTTGTGAAACACACTGAACATGGAGAAATAGAATTGGTGCCTACATAGAGCCGTCTACGTTCTAGATTATTTGGTACAGGAAAGTACTCTACAAGTTACCAAAAGAGAAACAAGAACACCAACCCAAAGCCTAATGGTGGTGCTGCACGCCTTTAATCCCAGCACTCAGGAGGCAGAGGTAGGTGGATGTCTGAGAGTCTGAGGCCAGCCTGGTCTACAAGATCCAAAGCTATAGAGAAACCCTGTCAAAAGAGAGAGAGAGAGAGAGAGAGAGAGAGAGAGAGAGAGAGAGAGAGAGAGAGAGAGAGAGAGAAAACGAACACCAACCTGGCCACAAACCCTTTGATCTACAATGGTGTCCTGCCTCCAAGATCTGCTAGTGTAAAGGAGCCCCTTAGCTTGTGGGAGTAACCAACCAATATACCAGCCAATATTTGATTTGACTTAAGGCCTACTCAAAATGAAACCAATACCCGACATTTGCCTCAGAAGCCAAGAACCTGAGACCAGATAGTCCTAGGACCTATGATACAACCAAATACTACTAATCTTAAGAGAAAAACAAAGTAGTGAAAAAACATCATCAGAGAAGTTTCCTCCTGTAGCAGATGGGAACAGATACAGAGAACCACAGTCATTGTGCAGAGTGAGAGACCTGGGAAACTCAGCCTTAGGTGGATGGGGTATCTCCATCAAATCTCTCTCCTCGGGGCTCAGGGAACCCTGAGGAAGAGGAGGCAGGAGAGTGGAAAACAGAGGGTATGGAGGAAACGAAGAAAACAAGGCCCTCTAAATCAACATGTTCAAAGCTCATATGAACTCACAAAGACAGGGACAGTATGCACATGCCTACACGGGCCTGCATCAAGTCTTCTGCATATATATTATAGTTTCCAGTTTATGTTTTCTGGGATTCCTGAGTGTGTGGGTGAGTGGCTCTCTGATTCTATTTATTGTTGTGGTCATTGTTTTGGTGTTTTTCTGAGACAGGGTTTCTCTGTGTAGCCCTGACTATCCTGGAACTAGCTCTGTAGACCAGGCTGGCCTTGAACTCACAGAGATCCTCCTGCCTCTTCCTCTCAAGTACTGGGCTTAAGGGCATACACCACCACCACCCAGCGGGTATCTGATCCTTGTGTCTTCTCCTTCTGGTTTTGTTTTGTCATTCCAATGTGTTGGTTTTGTTTTGTTTTATTATATTTTATTTTATATTTAAAAAACAAAACCAAGCAGTTATGAGCTAGCATGTGGGCACTGGGAACTGAACCCCAGTTCTCTACAAGAGCATCAGAGCCAGCTCTCCAGCACTTTCTGTGCTGTTTGGCTGTGAAATGTGATTTTGCCATGTAGCCCTGGCTGGCCTAGTACTCACTATGAAGCTCAGGCTAGCCTCAAACTTGCACCAAGGCTACCTTTGCCTCCCGAGTATTGTGGTGACAGGCGTACATCATCACGTCTGGCCCTAGGAAATCTTGTGTGTGTGCAAATAAAGGGAAAAGGGGGATGACAAAATGGTTCGCAAGGAAAAAATGCTTGCTACCATGACTGAGTTGGATCCCTGAAACCTATACAGTGGGAGAGACCTCACTCTACCAAGTCGTCCTGTGAATTTCACACATACACAAACAAATAAAATGTAATTTTTTAAAAAAAAAATAAAGGTGGGGGGAAGCCCACCCATAAGACACTGGAGCTTAATCCTCATGCTACAAGGCCCTCCCCACTCCATGGCAGCCATCTGCCCACCTGTGAAGCCTGGCTGACAGACGCAATCATAGCGGTTGATGCCATCGTGGCAGACACCAAAGGTACAGGGGTTGCTGGCACAATCATCAATGTTGACTTCGCAGTTTACACCTGCAGGGAGGGGAATAGAGCAGGGAGTTGCCACTATTGTCAAGCACCACTTCCAAACTCCTCACCAACACCCACGCACACACCCGTGTCCGATTCCCGTCACAGCCCCAAACCCCACCTGTAGTTCCCGGAGGACAGCGGCAGAGGTACTTGTCCACCAAGTCTAGGCATTTGCCACCATAGCGGCAGGGCTGGCTGCGACACTCATCCACCTGGCTCTCACAGCGTGTGCCCGTGTAGCCTGGGGCACAAGCACATGAGAAGCTAGCGATGCCGTCGACACAGCGCCCGTGGTGGCAGGGGTCTGGAGAGCAGTCGTCCACATTTCGCTCACACAGGGTGCCCTCAAAGCCTGCAGGAACAGGAGGGTACCCACTTGTCCATGGCTACAGTCTCAACCCAACTCTAGCTCGGTTGTCAGGCCGCGCTCCTTCTCCCTCCCCTTCCACCCAGCTCCAAGTGCTGCCACCAGAAGATCCCCCTTTAAATCCCACTGCCAGCTGCACCCTGAATCCTGTCCAGATCCCTGCTGACCTGCATCATCAGCTATACATCGGGTGTCACTCGCCCTGCCCTGGCCTCGCTGAAACCCTCCTCTGAGGCTGTCCCTAATTCTGTTATTGGTCCTCGACATCCACCAGCCTACCAGCCCACCTTGTGGTTCTTGCCACAGTCTCACGGTCCACCCTTACCCTCTGCACAGCGACACTCATAGCCATTGGGCTGGTCCACACACTTGGCGCCATTCCGGCAGGGAGTGCTTGCACATTCGTCCACGTCCAGCTGGCACGTGGACCCACTGAATCCTGGGAGTAAGGCGTGAAGAAAGGTGACATTCATAATCAAAGCAGGCACCCTGCCTTATTTGAGTGGGAAACACCCCCCCTTGCTTTGTTTTAAATTAATTTCAGTGTACTCAAGGCCAGGGAGACGTCCCAGAGGAGAAAGGGTTTGCCAGTGAAGCCCAACCACCTGAGTTCGATTCCCAAGACCCACATAGTGGAAGAACAGAACCCACCTACACAAAAAAAGTAACTAATTAACTAATTACTTTAAATTTCAATGTGTCATAGCCTGCCAGGCCAGGCTCCCTGCCCCAGGATCCTCACCGGATGGGCAGGCACAGCTGAAGCCATTGACGCGATCCTTACAGACGCCACCATTGACACATGGGCTGCTCTGACACTCATCTATGTCCACCTCGCAGTAGGTCCCTGTGAAGCCTGAAAGCGGATGGGATGAGGCATGGGAAATTCCCCTCGGGGGTCTTTTTCTCTTTAGTTTCAGGGCTTTGATTTTGTTGTTGTTTCGTTGAGACAGGTTCCTTCTGCATACTTTGAGCTAGCCTGCAACTAATGATCTTCCTGCTTTGGATACCCAAACGCTAGGATTACAGGCGTCCACGAGCACAAACTCAGATTTAGTCTCAAACAACTGAACCTTCACCCGGCTGTGGTCTCATGTGGACCGAGGTTGATGAAGCTCCCCCTCCAATACCATCTGGCAAAATTCTGCTCTGGTCCTGCTCCTACCTTATCCAGAGTCACAGGGTTTTACCCTAAAGACACAGAACTTGCTCCCTCTCTCCAGCCAGGAAGTTTTACTTTAAACCTAGGTTGGGGCCAGTAAGACAGCTCAACAGATAAGGACACTTGTTGCCAAGGCTGACAACTGGATCCCTCATGGTGGAAGGAGAATTGACTCCTGACAGCTGTCCTGTAATCTCCACACTCACACCATGCCATGAACTCATCAGTGCATGCATCCATATGTACAGACACATGTGTGTTCAAGCACACATACACACATGTAAACGAATGCAATTTTTGAAAGAAATATTGTTACCAGGCACAGTGGCACATACCTTTCAATCCAATGTTTGAAAAGCAGAGGCAGGTGGATCTCCGTGAGTTCAAGGTCAGCCTGGTGAGTTCCAGACACGGTCTCACTATGTAGCCCTGGCTAATCTGCAATTCCCTATGTACTGAAAGTGTTATAGCTGACTTGAAATGCTTTATGTGTGTGTGTGTGTGTGTGTATGTGTGTGTGGGGGGGGAGCATGGGTATCCTCAGAGGCCAGAAGAGGGTGGTATATCCCCTGGAGTTAGAGCAACGGGCAATTGCAAACTGCCCCATATGGGTGCTGAGAACCAAACTCACTCCTCTAGAAAAGAAGGAACTACTCTAAACCACTAAACTACCTCTCTAGCCCCTTCTTATGTTGTTTTATTTTATTTCATTTTATTCAAGACAGGGTGTCATTCATAATCCTAGAACTCACCATGTAGACCAGGCTGCCTCTGCCTCACAAGTGCTGGAATTACAGGCAAGTGCTTCCATGCCCAGCCTTCTGGACCCACCCAAGCCACAGCCAACACCCACCTGCCATACAGATGCAGGTGAACTGGCCAATTCGGTCAAGACATGTGGCCTGGTTGCGGCAGGGCCCAGACAGACACTCGTTGACATCCGTCTCACAGCGAGGTCCAGTGTAGCCACGGCCACACTGACACAGGAAGGAGCCCTGTGTGTTCACACACCGACCCAAATGTTCACAGGGGTTGGCACCTGCCGAAGAAAGGCACAGGCAGGATGAACATGGCCAACCTCGGCTCAGACTCTCCCCTGTCTTCAGACTCATTTCCAGAGGGTGCCCCTCTCACCAATGGAGCACTCATCCACGTCCTGGTCACATGCCCCTCCAGTGAAGCCAGGTGGACAGGTGCAGATGGCCCGACCACTCACAGGGTTGGTGTCACAGATAGCATCCTCGTGGCAGGGGTTGCTAACACACGCATCGTCCAGATGACACAGGAGGCCTGAGAAAAGGTAAGCCAAGATCAAGATGCTCCCTGAGCCTTCTGGGGAAGAAGTTAATATAAATGCCTCATATCGAGGTGAGTACCCAACCACAATGCAACCATTTTTTTTGTTTTGTTTTTGTTTTGTTTTTGAGACAGGGTTTCTCCATAGCTTTTGGTTCCTGCCCTGGAACTATCTCTTGTAGACCAGGCTGGCCTCAAACTCACAGAGATCGGCCTGCCTCTGCCTCCCGAGTGCTGGGATTAAAGGCGTGCGCCACCACCACCCGGCAATACAACCATTTTTTTAAAAAATAATTATTTATTTTATGTGTATAAGTGCTTTGCCTGCAAGCATGCAACATGCATCCGGCACTCTAGGAGGTCAGAAAAGGACATCGGATGCTCTTGATATAGAATTATAGATGGTGGCCACCGTGTGGGTACTTAGAATTGGACCTGGGTCCTTTGCAAGAGCAGCCACTGCTAACCCTGCAGCCACTTCTGAAGCCCTTCCTAGCACATACATTTAAACAAGACGACAGCACCAGGTTCTCCTCTATGAACTATGACCTCTTAGGGACTCAGGTCTTAGCAGAGCTTAGGTGAGCATATCCCTGGCACTCTATTTAAACTTTAATCTCTCTTCGGGTCCCTGAACAGAGACTTGAGTGGGGCGGTAATCACTGGGTCCCTTTGTACTCTTTCCAATAAGACTGAATTGAATATATCTGCTTTTTATTCTTTGAGAGAGAGAGAGAGAGAGAGAGCGCTTGTCCCCAGGTCTGCTCAAAGTTCCCACACGCCTAGCATTTGAGGAAGAAGGTTGGTTCTAAGGATGGAATCACAGCACTCTAGGCATAGAAAGCACGAATGGTGCCACCGAGCTTCACTCCCAGCTGTTAGCTTTTTGTTTATTATTACTTTTTTAATTAATTCTAATTTTAATTAATTCTCTGGGGGGTTTGCACGTGTCATCATGCATATATAGAGGTCAGAGGGTAACCTGGATTGCTGATGCTCTCCTTCTACCATGTGGGTCCCAGTGATGGAATTCAGATTGCCAGGCTTACTCAGCAAGCACCTTTAACCCCCTGAGCATCAATCTGGCCCATCTCGCTTGCTTCCTCTTTTTGTTGTTGTTTTGTTTTGTTTGTTTTGCAGGGTTTCTCACCTGCCTCCCAAGTGCTGGGATCAAAGATGTGCACCACCACACCTGGATGCCTCCTGTTTCTTGTTTATATTATAACCAGCAGTGTATTCAGTATCTACTTTATTTTATTTTAGTTTTGTGTCTGGACAGCCATAGGTACTGGGAATCAAACTCTTAAATTTTTGGTTGTAAGCCTAGCCTTTAATGGCTGAGCCATCCCTCCAGCCCATATCTGCTCTTTCTTAAGCCACTTACTATGAAAAAAATTGAAATATACAGAATATGTTTCACATACAGAGCATTTGGTTCACTATTACTTATCTTTTAACCTGTTTCTTCTAAATCATTTGAAAATCACTTGGAAATGTTTTACAAACAAGTCACCGAGGGCTGGAAAGATGGCTCAGCAGCTAAGAGCACTAGCTGCTCTTCCAGAGGAACTCATTTTGATTCACAGCACCCATGAGGCAGTTCAGAACCATCTGTAACTCCAGTGCCAGGGGATCTGATTCATTCCTCTGGCCTCTGAGCATACCAGTCACGCATGTGGGACCAGACATACACGCAGACAACACAAATACATAAAATAAACTTTTGGGGGGAAGATCAAGACAGGGATTCTCTGTGTAACAGCCTCAGCTGTCCTGGAACTCACTCTGTAGACCAGGCTGGCCTCTAACTCACAGAGATCTGCCACTGGAATTAAAGGTGTGTGCCACCATTCCCCGCTACCCAGTACCCCCCTTAATACACTCTGCCCTTTCTAACTGCCCGAGGTGCTGCCTCTTTACCAGTCAGACATCTCAGTAGTTCCCCAAGTCCAGTGGCATCTGTCTTGGACTGTATACCAGTCCCTCACAGGACAGAGGTTCAGCCTGCCTCCCAAATCCAGCATACCCTCCTTCTCTCCCTCCCTCCCTCCTCCCTTTTTTCCTTATCTTTGCTTCCCTTCATGTTAAGGACTGAACCAGGGCCTGGTGCACACTAAGCACACGCTCTACTGATAATGAACACCCCAGCCCATCACAATCTTTCTATTGCTCAAATCAGAGTCTATCTTCACCTTCCTTTCTGACACCCTAGCTGGCATCCTGCTGCCTACAAAGAAAATGACCACTCACCTGTCTTGCCCATAGGGCAGGCACAGTAGAAAGAGGCCACACGGTCATGGCAGGTGGCCCCGTGGAAGCACACAGCCGTAGCACAGTCATCAATATTTTGACTGCAGCTCTCACCCGTCCAGCCATTGACACAGACACAGCTGTGGCCACCCAGTAGA